>NW_027263003.1:0-62500 GCF_902827115.2 Pseudochaenichthys georgianus
TTGATCGTGATGGCTGTGGTGGAGGCCCTTGTACCGAGGTGTATCTTAATCTTGTGGCAGGCACAGATGGAGGCTGCTGTAGTGATGCTGGTCCTTGGTGGTGGTGGCTCTGGGGAAGGCCGTTGAGCCACGGTAGATCTTGACCTGGGTGCAGGCACAGGTGGAGGTTCTTGCTGCTAGGCCCAGGCAGCTGTGAAATCGGAAAGAAATATAGGACAATATTTACTACTAAGTTCATTAAAATATAAAGTTCAAGTGGAATGTTTCTCAAGCACAAATAACAATGCACAACTCAAAATAAAATGGGGAGCAGGGCTCGCAATTAACGATGTCCCGATGCCCATAAAAATTCCTACTGGGACACAAATCTATTTTGTCTGGGACTATTTCGGGACAGTGAAAAAAAAATTAAAAGTAAACTTCAAAATGGGTGTTATTTGCAAAGTCATTGGGCTGTCAAATCATAGAATGCATTCTACGTCATCCACTCTGCTGCTGACTGCTGCTAGACTCGCGCCAATGCAACGGTCACGACAGTTAAAAACAGAAGAAAGAAATGCTGAGGTGGTTGAATAAACAGCCCCCTGTTGCAAGCCCCAATTCTGCCGACTCCCGAAACGAAAACATCCCAAGTCCTGGTCATGATGCACCGTCTTCCATTGTGGTAAATTAGTTGTCTTAAGTGCCAATGTTAGTGCTAACTAACGCTAGCAACTGAAGTGTGCCTTACAATGCATACAAACGTCCTAAAATGCGGTGTCATGTTCTTTTGAAGTTTGTGAAAATGATGTGAAATACAGTTGATCAGAATAAGAGGTGAAGCCTATCATTTTTATATTTTCTTTGTCAGCCAGTCAGTGACCAGGCTAGAATCTTTAGCTGCAAAAAACGTAAGGCATTTAGCTAATCATTTCGCTTTTCATCTTTTTTTAGTGTTTTACTTTTTTTTGGTCAAGAACGTCAGTCAGATTGGGTGACGATTAGAAAGGGGGTCGCAAGGTAATTTTAGTTTGTCAATCAACTCTGGTATGACAATAATGTGTCATGTTAAGAGAGAGTAACGTTCCAGTTGTTTTTGTGCCTGGGGGGGTGGGGTGAGTGAGAGCAAGATGATTGACATTCATGAATGAAGATAGAAGATCAATTTATATTCCTATAGTACTACTGACGACTTGTGAGGATAACTTGTAACTAGAACTGAAAACAGATACATTTATTAAACTGTATTATGGAACTTCTGTTTTTTTATTATCATTCGTACCACTTTATTGCCAGATAGAGGGTTCCGATCATAAAACACAGAGACCATACAGCCATACCATATTGAATTGAAAAATACAAATCAGAATTCTTCAATGTTGACATGACAATGATACATTAGTCTGGATATTGAGAAACAATAGAAAAATATGTCTTAAAACAACTCTCTTCCCTTCTACTCTAGGAGAGGCAACAGATCAGTCTAATATTCATATGTTTAAAAGAATAAGTATTTTAAACTTACATGGTGGACCAGAGTCTATGGTGTGATGATTAAGCGACAAAAAAGTATCAAATTATATGTATTCTGCATAATTGGGGGACGATACAAATTTAAATTTGGGACACTGCTGGTTATATCCGGGACAATACAAAGTAGAATTCGGGACAGTTGTGGGACACTGAGGAAAAAAGTTAATTTTGAGCCCTGATGGGGAGGTGGGACAGGAGTCTCTCTCTCTCTCTTACAAACTATTTAACTAAACCCACACAATGAAAGTACACTATTACTGTAATATTTACATTTACCTATCTTCAAATGGATCCTTGTTGTTGTTGCTGCTGTATTCTCCAGGTTCTGATGCTCCATCTCCACTGCTGCTAGTGCTACAAGTCTGCTGTGCAGAGCTGGTAATCAGATAATAAGCCTGTTGAACAGGAGAAAAGAATGAAGCAGAGGGAAAGTTGCTGCCGTTTGTGTGGTTGTCCTAGCCAGAATTTATTAAACACATTAATAAATACACTTACAAATTATATCCGTTTTCTCTATTTATGTATCTCTGCGTTGTGTTGTGTGGTCGAATGAATATGACTTCCTTTTTGCCAACCAGCTTTATTATCTGTGCAAACAGAATATAAGGAAATGGCTTCACCAGCGTTCTACCTCAATACTTCTCCTCAGTGAGGCCTGAAGCTAACTGAGAATGTAAAAATACATTTAGCCAATCAAAATAACTATGTCTGACATATTTCGTTTTCTATTAAAAAATAGACATAAATACACATGCCATATTATGACTTTCATGAGGGATGTACATTTCATTGTCTATGTCTATTATGCCTTCACTCTCCAGGAAGTTGAAGAGGTCGTAATAGACATTGCTCACACCTCGCCACAGGTCACCCCAGAGCTGTTCTATTCTCTGGTTGTGGGTGCTTCTTCCACGGAGAGCACTGCCTCTGTGAGAGCATCTGCAGATGCTCATCAATAGGCAGACAGAGTTGTTTTCACCCCTGGTCGGTTCTGACCCTCGAGGGCATGTTTATTCAATTAAATGTCAAACTGTATCACAAAATCCTCTCATAAGCTAAGGGTCTGACAGGTTTGTGGTGGGGGAGGGGTAGAACATGAACAAAATTGAAAAAAGGTGTGTGGCGCTCCGAGACTTTGAGAGTGTGTTGCTTAACTTGTGTGGAACCCGCGTGCAAAATGTGGGGACCCTGCGACCTTCGACAAGGTCAAAATCGAGGTCAGAGGTAAAATTTGCATGTCGACAGTACCCTCGACGGTGCAAAGGAATGTCCGACGGCTTTGAACTTGGTCTTGTTGGATCCGGCTCGGAAGGTACATGCAGATTGATGCCTCTGGTCCAACTAAATGTCAAAGGTTACGCCTTAAAATGTAACAAAACCTTCCCTTAAGGCCTTTTGAGATGCAACTGCTGCATGAGTTTTTAAAGGACTCTGGAAAGGGCTAAAGAGATACTTTTTCACAGGGCATTGTTTTTGCCTTAATGATGGACAAAAAACAAGAATAGACCTGAATAGGGGGACACAATCATGTTTGGACCTCATACTTGTGACGGATAGTTTAGTTAAATCGTGTGAATGGTATGTAAAAAGTGACTGTCCCATAGGAAGTGATCATTACCCAGTAACATCACACTTGTGTAAATGGATGGAGAAGATGATAGTGTATAGACTATCACATGTCTTAGAACAAAGAGGGTTACTAAGTGGAACGAGTGGTGTCATAAATGTTGTATTTAATATGTTAATATATTGTTTAATGTTACACTTCACACAAGTCACGACTGTTTGCAGTTAATGTCGTTGCCGTGTGTAACGTTAGTTTATATAATGTGCAGCGCTTCAAACAGTGTGCTGCCTTAAAGGCATTTTATAATGTTATAATTTGTTTGCAGTTCATAAAGTCACCACTAGGAGTGATAATGGTATTGTTATCTTTAAGTTCGCCGTTCTTAGCCTCACTTCCGTTTTGAGAGAAGAAGAAGAAGACCACAGACGACAGACAGATGGCAGCAACTTTCCCTCTGCTTCATTCATTTCTCCTGTTCAACAGGTTAGTAGTGTGTACACAGATTATGTCATATTTCGATCTAAGAAGTGTCTTTGAAACTGTTTTATGTGTAGTTAACTTTAATGTCATTCTGTGAGCTACGCCACTAGCGTGTGGCTAATGGATAATAGCGTCCGCTAGCTTCTTTAACACAGGCTCCCTGGATAATGTAGCTCTACTATGTGTATGAGTCCCGTGCACTAGTCTGGCTTACATTTCAAGTTTATTCTGTTTGTATAAATATGTGAAATGTTGGTCTAAGGTCATAATTGTTCATATTATTTAAAAGCTAAAGCGCTAATGCTATGCTAATATTGTGCCTGTACAACAGCCATGTTAAAGTGAGTACAGTCGGGTTGTGTGTGTTATCTGTTATCACTGTATTATATACTGTAAATGAAAAAGGCTTTAATCCCTCATGAAAGTCATAATATGGCATGTGTATTTATGTCTATTTTTTAATAGAAAACGAAATATGTCAGACATAGTTATTTTGATTGGCTAAATGTATTTTTACATTCTCAGTTAGCTTCAGGCCTCACTGAGGAGAAGTATTGAGGTAGAACGCTGGTGAAGCCATTTCCTTATATTCTGTTTGCACAGATAATAAAGCTGGTTGGCAAAAAGGAAGTCATATTCATTCGACCACACAACACAACGCAGAGATACATAAATAGAGAAAACGGATATAATTTGTAAGTGTATTTATTAATGTGTTTAATAAATTCTGTCTAGGACAACCACACAAACGGCAGCAACTTTCCCTCTGCTTCATTCTTTTCTCCTGTTCAACAGGCTTATTATCTGATTACCAGCTCTGCACAGCAGACTTGTAGCACTAGCAGCAGTGGAGATGGAGCATCAGAACCTGGAGAATACAGCAGCAACAACAACAAGGATCCATTTGAAGATAGGTAAATGTAAATATTACAGTAATAGTGTACTTTCATTGTGTGGGTTTAGTTAAATAGTTTGTAAGAGAGAGAGAGAGACTCCTGTCCCACCTCCCCATCAGGGCTCAAAATTAACTTTTTTCCTCAGTGTCCCACAACTGTCCCGAATTCTACTTTGTATTGTCCCGGATATAACCAGCAGTGTCCCAAATTTAAATTTGTATCGTCCCCCAATTATGCAGAATACATATAATTTGATACTTTTTTGTCGCTTAATCATCACACCATAGACTCTGGTCCACCATGTAAGTTTAAAATACTTATTCTTTTAAACATATGAATATTAGACTGATCTGTTGCCTCTCCTAGAGTAGAAGGGAAGAGAGTTGTTTTAAGACATATTTTTCTATTGTTTCTCAATATCCAGACTAATGTATCATTGTCATGTCAACATTGAAGAATTCTGATTTGTATTTTTCAATTCAATATGGTATGGCTGTATGGTCTCTGTGTTTTATGATCGGAACCCTCTATCTGGCAATAAAAGTGGTACGAATGATAATAAAAAAACAGAAGTTCCATAATACAGTTTAATAAATGTATCTGTTTTCAGTTCTAGTTACAAGTTATCCTCACAAGTCGTCAGTAGTACTATAGGAATATAAATTGATCTTCTATCTTCATTCATGAATGTCAATCATCTTGCTCTCACTCACCCACCCCCCCAGGCACAAAAACAACTGGAACGTTACTCTCTCTTAACATGACACATTATTGTCATACCAGAGTTGATTGACAAACTAAAATTACCTTGCGACCCCCTTTCTAATCGTCACCCAATCTGACTGACGTTCTTGACCAAAAAAAAGTAAAACACTAAAAAAAGATGAAAAGCGAAATGATTAGCTAAATGCCTTACGTTTTTGCAGCTAAAGATTCTAGCCTGGTCACTGACTGGCTGACAAAGAAAATATAAAAATGATAGGCTTCACCTCTTATTCTGATCAACTGTATTTCACATCATTTTCACAAACTTCAAAAGAACATGACACCGCATTTTAGGACGTTTGTATGCATTGTAAGGCACACTTCAGTTGCTAGCGTTAGTTAGCACTAACATTGGCACTTAAGACAACTAATTTACCACAATGGAAGACGGTGCATCATGACCAGGACTTGGGATGTTTTCGTTTCGGGAGTCGGCAGAATTGGGGCTTGCAACAGGGGGCTGTTTATTCAACCACCTCAGCATTTCTTTCTTCTGTTTTTAACTGTCGTGACCGTTGCATTGGCGCGAGTCTAGCAGCAGTCAGCAGCAGAGTGGATGACGTAGAATGCATTCTATGATTTGACAGCCCAATGACTTTGCAAATAACACCCATTTTGAAGTTTACTTTTAATTTTTTTTTCACTGTCCCGAAATAGTCCCAGACAAAATAGATTTGTGTCCCAGTAGGAATTTTTATGGGCATCGGGACATCGTTAATTGCGAGCCCTGCTCCCCATTTTATTTTGAGTTGTGCATTGTTATTTGTGCTTGAGAAACATTCCACTTGAACTTTATATTTTAATGAACTTAGTAGTAAATATTGTCCTATATTTCTTTCCGATTTCACAGCTGCCTGGGCCTAGCAGCAAGAACCTCCACCTGTGCCTGCACCCAGGTCAAGATCTACCGTGGCTCAACGGCCTTCCCCAGAGCCACCACCACCAAGGACCAGCATCACTACAGCAGCCTCCATCTGTGCCTGCCACAAGATTAAGATACACCTCGGTACAAGGGCCTCCACCACAGCCATCACGATCAACCCAGCCAGCAAAGAAGTCTCGCCTAGCACACCTCCCTCCCTCCCGCCGACACAGCCACCAGCAGCCCATGCACCAGGGCTCTCGACTAACTTTTTTCCCCATCCTCCCGGAACCGTCCCGAAATACAATATAAGCCGTCCCGAAATTAATGTGGACCGTCCCGAATTTAAAATGTTAGTTTTTCTACATTATCATGAGTTAAAATCATTCAAAGTGACCTTTAAGATAAATAAAACATCATACAAATCATTAGATGATAATTCATCAACCTTTTTATTTGAGTAAATCATTCAATCACATAAACAAAGGCCAAATATATTTAAACAAACACACAAATGAGAAAATTACTCATCCAATTAACAAAAAAATTCAACACTGTCCTGAAGACAGAACCCAGAGTAACCACTAACCAGGATGAGTCTGTAACACAGTCAGGAGACCTTTACTAACGGCCCCGCCCCCTCGCACCCAGACGGGTGAGGGAGATCTCGTCTGGATTGGAAAGCTCAAAAATACATCATAGACACATGTTGTAGTCTTATTACATATTAGAAACGGAGTTGGTGAAACTAAAACTGCGATATAATGGGGATGTAGCAATAATACATATGACTTATATTTTTTAAATGTCTCCAGTACCGATAAAAAGTCAGATAACGTCGGAGCTTAACGTTACCACTGTCTTTAATAATTCTGGCCCGGGGCCCATTTAACACCGGGGCTCGGTACCCATCCCTACATGGGGAGAGGCAGCATATTGCTCAGGACTGAATACAATGGAGGGTTCTCTTCTCAGCCTTATCACCCATAGGGGATGAAGAGGAGTAAGTAAATAAAGAGGCCGGCGCTCCAGGGTCTGGTTCTGCTGTGCGTTTTTTGTGATGTAACGGTAAAACATTTCAGAATTCCTCCACGGGATGCCATTGTACATCACTCAACCCGCGAACAGAACATAGCTAGACCCGCAAATTTGCGGGCACAGCCAGCTGTAGCTACATGTGTGTATTTCGAGGGTTTCTGAATGTTTTGTGCGTGTGTGTTTATCATGGTGTTTATGTTGACAAGGAGGTTTAATAACTGTGTGCTACACAAAACGTGCAGTCGGTTTCATTTTCATCGCCGTTTGTAGTAGAGTTAGCAGGGTATTTTTATTTTAACTCGTCCCACAATTATTTTTGTATCCTCCCCGACACTATTTTTCTACGACGGGACGTCCTTATGCTCGAGCCCTGCCATGCACCATCACCCCCACCTACACAGCAGCCAGACCCACTGTCTTGGAAGACAGACAAAGACCCTGTCTTTACATTTATAATGAATAGTTGGTTGAGAAAGTTCTGATATTGTCAGGGTTCGTACAGTCATTAAAAACCTGGAAAAGTCATGGAATGCAATATGCAGCTCTGCACAGCAGACTTGTAGCACTAGCAGCAGTGGAGGTGGAGCATCAGCACCTGGAGAATACAGCAACAACAACAAGGATCCATTTGATGATAGGTAAATATTACAGTAATAGTGTACTTTCATTGTGTGGGTGAAACATAGTTGGAGAGAGAGAGAGGGGAGAAACATTCCACTTGAACTTTATATTTTAATGAACTTAGTAGTAAATATTGTCCTATATTTCTTTCCGATTTCACAGATGCCTGGGCCTAGCAGCAAGAACCTCCATCTGTGCCTGCACCCAGGTCAAGATCTACCGTGGCTCAAGGGCCTTCACCAGAGGACCAGCATCACTACAGCAGCCTCCACCTCCATCTGTGCCTGCCACAAGATTAAGATACACCTCGGTACAAAGGCCTCCACCACAGCCATCACGATCAACCCAGCCAGCAAAGAAGTCTCGCCTAGCACACTTCCCTCCCTCCGACACAGCCACCAGCAGCACATGCACCATCACCTACACAGTAGCCAGACCCACTGTCTTGGAAGACAGACAAAGACCATGGCACTGCTCCCCCTGTCTTTACATTTAGAATGAATAGTTGGTTGAGAAAGTTCCGATATTGTCAGGGTTCGTACAGTCATTAAAAACCTGGAAAAATCATGGAATGTAATATTTTTCCCAATGTTTTGGAAAAGTCATGGAAATATAACTAAAGTTGCATCAAATATAATTGATATGTTATCTAATCGCCGAAATAGTAATACTATAATGATAATAAATACTGTATCGTATAATGAAATGTAAAATGGCAACTGTGGCAGTATTTCGCTGGTGAGAGATGTTTACAATCACGCCCTCTAGTCTATAGGAGCTACTATTTGATATAAAGATGCCAGGGAAGTGCAGTTTCAACAATGTATGGCTTCTAAAGAATAAGTACCAATTGTGGTTATCAAAAGACATTGACCCAAGACGTGCTAAATGCAAACTGTGTTGTAACATATTCAATATTTAGAATATGGGCGAGGCAGCGCATGCTAGCCACATGAATGAGTAATTTTTTTCGTCGTGGAAAAGTCATTTAAAATCATTGGTGAAAAAGTATGAACCCTGTATTGTAAATATTGAGATGTTAGTTTCTTATGTTAACATAAATAGTTGGTTAAAAAAAAAAGTTGTAATGCTCAATTTGTATTTGTACACATCACATGAACCTCAGTATGGAGTATGAAGTCATGAATCAGTCCTGATGTAACTTTTCTGTGGTGAAAGTAGAGTGATGGAACTATTTTACTCCAAATTCTAATTTACACATTTTTATTTTAGACTTGAACAACACATTTATATAGGCCTATAGTGTAATTCATATATTTCACTACTTTTGTGAACCAAAAACGTTGGTAAACCAAATCTGAAACACCAAAATAAAATGGATGACATGAGTACATCTGTGTTTTCACAAGTTTTTAAGTTTTCCAAAAATCTGATTTCTAAGCTAAGTATCTCATAAGACAGTGCTCTAAGGTGAGTGACATTGCATTTCTAGCAAGACCAGAGACTGAACATTTTGATATGTTACACCATGCCATGTTATAAGAAGTACATTTAAAAGGTGATTTAAGGAGACAAATACCCTTCACTTCAGTAAAATAAGGTAAGGCGATTTTATTTTAAAAGACAATGAAGGCAGGTTATAGATTGATTGATATATTTATTATATTGAAAGCCAAATTAATACATAGTCCCCTGAAGCTGGAATAACGTACAATTTCCAGCCTCACAATGTCAGGAACTTTTCATCTACAGATTGCTTTGGTCTGGTTTTGCTCTTCACTGATTGGTTACTGAGACTTTGAACTTAAACGGACCTCCCCGTTTATAAAACGGACCTCCCCGTTTATTCGCGCGTAGTTTCGCGCGAATAAACGGACCTCCCCGTTAATCCGCGCGAAACTACGCGCGAATAAACGCGCGAATTGTGACGCAAAGGGCGTTCCATAGAGAGGGGCCCTGACCGCCCGTCTACGTGTGACGGGTTGGCAGTGAGAACGTGTTGGTCATATGCACATGGTCTATATCTTATGCAGATTTGATTTCAAATTGATGATTGTCACAACTAGGAAGTGTTACAGTCTGACTCGAGGTTTTTAGAGCTTATGGAGTTGAATGGAACATAATGAAATAATAATTGTATTGAAATAATGCAAAGACACTTCTACGGTATGATCTTTGAAACATATATAATTATTATGAGGCAGTCGTGATTAAATGAGGCAAAATGACTCATAAGCCAGAGTCAGTTATGTAATTACATTTTACATCATATACTTAATAATATTGTAATAGTGTTTTGATGAAGGAGCTAATGAAGAGGGAGCTTTTTAATAATGTTGGCTACAGACAATACTTGTATTGTGAAAAGTAGTAGATGTTTACCCAGCGTCCTCCATAAATATATTATATAGTTTTTTATTCTGAATAAAAAGTATGAAAGTACAATATTCCTGTCTGACAACTAGTAGAGTATGAATTAAATAAAGAGTAGCATAAAGTGGAACAATTAAACATAAGAATCACATTTCCTGTAAGTGCAGTTTTGAGTAAATGTTCTTGGTTAAATATACAACTACTGTTTTCCAAAAAGTTATTGAAAACAAAGTAAACACTCTTTGGTGACATTAAGACAACTGTTTATTGGATGGCAGATTGTCGAAGGTTAGCGTTTCAGTTCCACAGGTGTGCTAGCGTTTCAGTGCCAAGACATTTAACTCATCTACAGACAGGCAGAGTCCATTCCTCTGATCAGATCAATGGGTAACACACGGGACGCTGGAGGTGTTCATCCCCTTTAAAGGTCCCGTGTCACGGTCTTCTCCACTGATCATAGTCCCAGTGTTGAGGTCGACTAGAATAGATTCACTTTGTTCAATGTTCCAAACTCACATTGGTTTCTCACAGCCTCTCTGTAGAGTCTGTGTACTCACTCTCTGTCCTACACGCCTTGTTGGAGCTCCTGCTCCTGTCCAGCGAGGCGTTCTGGGGCACAGACAGGTCTTCTCTGTGTTAGAGTTGTACTCGCTACAGGGTGCACTTTGAGGGGTTTGACTCTGCAGACCGTTCACATGCAGAAACACCTTCATAACACAAGGGAACGGGTCAGAACCGGACAAGCATGACATGGGACCTTTAAGGTTTTTTTTTCTGTCATCACACAATGTTTGGTTTTCATACAGGCAAATGTATAACATGACCAATATAATAATAATAATAATAATGCATTTTATTTATGGGCGCCTTTCAAAGCTCTCAAGGACACCTTACAGAGCATAATTAAAAACAAGCAACAAAGAAGAGCACACAGTAATACAAGACTTAAAAAATACTTAATATACTCAATATGAGTCTGTGACATACATTACACTGGTTATAAATGATATGAGAAAAGTATTGCTCTATGCATAGCACCAAGCAGTGTGATGGGGGGGAAAGAGCACGAGTTGTTGTAGTTACACAGTCTGTCCACAAGTGGGTGCTGTTGTCCCACTACAGATCCATTTAAGGCACAGATGAATTCAAGCCCATTTCACAAATCAAAGTCTCTCAAGATAAATGTTACTTCCTATGCTGGTTCCTGTTGTGCTCGAACAATGTGCATCAGTGGGAAATGCTCTTAAATGATGTTGAATCATAAATGTAATGTCTCTTTCCTTTTGAGTTCGTTGTAAAACAATGCAACCATTCATGAAATACCAGATGACCGAAATGTGTTAGAGATAAGTAATCCATTCAGCCTAGGGTTAAGATTTACTTTAAACGTGAGGCCTAGCGTGTGGGATTTAAGGGAATATGTTAGCAGAAATTGAATATAATATTCATTATCATGTTTTCATTCATTTATAACCACCTGAAGACCTCAGTTTAGAGTTGATGAGCCCTTTAAATCTACATCTTCCACATTTGGTGGTTGTGTTGGAAATACAAATGATAACATGAGTAAAAATGCTGAACATTCTGAACAAAAAGAAACTCAAAACAAAGCAAAAAGGGCCTAAGGTGAAATAGTTGGCCTTTGTTGGCACATAATGGTAGTGGATGGTAACGAGCGTTGTGTGATACAACGGGATGGAAACCTGGGACAGAGAGATTCCAACGTTGAACCGATGTGCCCCCTCTGCCTTTTAATGAAACGGATTACCTAAATCAAGCCAGCTGAAATATGCTTGAGAAAATGGTTAAAAGATAATTAAGGATAATGACATCGTGGGTAACATTTCAAGTATACACAGATCGATGGGCTAAACACTGCTCGTGGCCTCGGATGCAGCTTTAAGAACGTCTGAGCTCAGAACCACCGAGTTGTCTCCACCATGGAACCGGACGTGTTTCTGTCCTCTCAAACGTTTCTTATGTCAATAATAAACCTGCTGACTTTATGCTTACATAAAACAAGTCCTCTGATAAAACTGAAAGTTAGAACGCCTACAGTTCCATGGAACTCCCTCTGCTGATAAGGAGTGCCGTGGAGTTGACATTGTTTCCTCAAACCTTCGCTTCCAACGTCAAACTGCTCTTTTCTTGATTCCTGACTCGGTGTGAAATGTCACGAGGATGACCGAACACGCGGGTCATCTCAGGACACCAACCCGTTCTCCACTTGACCTGCGCCTCCTTCAGTGTCACCAGCAGTGTCCCTCGCGTCTGAGTCATCCCCATTTCCTTTCTCTTTCAAACGTTCCTCAGCATCAGGACAGGTTCACTGCGGGGGGGTGCAGCGGTGGCTCTTGTAGGTCCCCAGGTGTCTGAAGCTCCGCCCACACTGCTGGCAGCAGTAGGGCGTGGCCCCGCTGTGGATCCTCTGGTGGGTGTACAGGTTCCCCAGCTCCTTGAAGCGCCGGCCGCACTGAGGGCAGGCGTAGGGGCTCTCCCCGGTGTGGACCCTCTGGTGCCTCTTCAGTCCGGACAGCACGGAGAACCCCTTCCCGCACTGGGGGCAGGGGAAGGGGCTCTGGGCCCCACTGTGCACCAGTCTGTGGCTCTTTAAGCGCGCCGCGTGTCTGAACCTCTCCCCGCACTCGGGACACATGAAGGGCTTCTCCCCGGTGTGGATCCTCTGGTGCTGCCGCAGGTTGCCCAGGTAGTTGAAGTGGCGCCCACAGTCCCCGCACTCGTACCCGCCGTCGATTTTGATCTCCTTCTTCACGGGGCCCCCTCCCGGCCCAGCGTCGGCCCCCTCTCCCTCTCCCTCTCCGTCCTC
This sequence comes from Pseudochaenichthys georgianus, assembly GCF_902827115.2. Classification (NCBI taxonomy): domain Eukaryota; kingdom Metazoa; phylum Chordata; class Actinopteri; order Perciformes; family Channichthyidae; genus Pseudochaenichthys; species Pseudochaenichthys georgianus. The sequence continues at coordinate 12,903 of NW_027263003.1, forward strand.
ATTCTGCCCCTCTCCGCCCCCCCTAGAGTCGTCGCCGCCCTCCCCCATGTCGGGTGCTGCGGAGCAGGTGGACTGCAGAGCCTGGAGAGCCTGAGCACCGGAGGCGTCTGCGTGTATCAGTTTGACGTGTTCCTCCAGAAACAAAGCATCCGGGCAGAAGGTTCCACACAGAGAGCAGATGAAGGTGTGGCCGGGGAACTGCTGGCCTGAAAACACAAACAAATAATTGTATTACATCAAATATTGAAACACCTTAAACTCTGAACTAACTATTATTAAAATACTAAATTCTGGTTGGTCAATACTCGATAATACACCGCTGCTATGCAAAATAATAACCGTTGTTAAGGAGGATTAAGGGAGAGAAGGAAAGAGACAAAAGGACGGAGCGTTGGACATCAGACAAATCAACAGAAGAAGACAGACAGGAAGTAAACACTAACAGGAGCACAGTATTGGCTCTGGCTTTGTTTAGGACGTGTTGGCTCAGAAACTGTGAACTGATCGGACAGTTAGACACATTTGATCTGTTGCAATCATTTTAAGTTACGTTGTTGTTGTCACAGTTCCAGACGCGGAGTACTTTTTTTCATAGCGGAAGCAATACGCATCGTGCTCCGTAACCACCCTGTCAGGTGTTCTTTTTTCAATAATGACCGCCTCGTTGCCAGTGCTTGAATTGGAATAAAAAAGGTGCCAGTCCTCTAAATCAGCAACTGTCTCAAGTCAATGTATTGATACGGCCCAAACACAAGTCATAGTATATCCTATAACCAGGGTGCACATCACTTTGTTGCCCTGGTTCTCAAAGGAGCACCTGGAGAGGTTGCTGGTGCTCATCCTTAAAATGAAATAAACCGTACCTTTTGAGGGGGTCTTTATTTGCCAGACACACGGCACTGAACACACTGAGGTGAACACAGAACACACACTGAGGTGAACACAGAACACACACTGAGGTGAACACAGAACACACACTGAGGTGAACACAGAACACACACTGAGGTGAACACAGAACACACACTGAGGTGAACACAAGACAACATTAGCACGAGCAGTAATCCTACAAGCTGTCATCACTGCCCTCCTGACTGTTCTCCTCTCTGTCAGACATGCTAGCTGATGATGTTGGCCTACTTCCTTCTTTAGGGTTAGGGTTAACTTTATAACACAGAATTATTTTTTGACCCACTGAGATATCTTAGACTGAAGTGAACTATCTGAACCCTCAGAGTCCTTTACCTCACTGAGCTGAAGTTATCAGCCTCTCAGTCTGACTGGAGAGGACTCTCCCTCCACATCATTGGAGAAACATCTTCTTCTTCCGTTAGAGCAGCTAGCACCAGATGCTAATAACAACAGCGCCGGTTCCAGTGCACCCTCCCTTTCTCCCTAGCTCACTCCCACTCTGGCTGTGAGCTGCGGGCGCCAGATAAGCCAACATCCCCCATTTTCATCACTTACAGCGCCCATCGTACAGGGGGGCAAATGAAACGCGTAACCGGGGTGAAAAGGGTGTTACATTTACTTAATTATGAATGTTGTTACATCAAGGCCGGAAATTAGGATGAGCACCAACGGTCAAAACATTTGTTTTCCCTCCCAGAGCTGCCAGCGCAGCGCCTCCACAGATCTGGCGCCCTAGGAGAACATCTATAACGCCAGTGCAACGGGCCGGCCCTGGGTTCATATGAAACTCGCAAATATCTATCTATCTATCTATCTATCTATCTATCAAGGTGCCGGTTCCTCAGTAAGAAGTGCCGGTACCACATGGGTAAAAAGTGCCGGTACTGCGTACCGGTGAGTACCGGCTCAATTCAAGCACTGCGTCGTTGCACATTATCACTTACATATTTTCAGCAGCACCATCATGTCTTTTTATGTTAAATCCACAGGGTAACATTTCTTCACTGGATATTAAAATTTGAGCTGCCATTTAACTGAGGCTGCGGCCACACGAGGACGAATTCGGTCGTTTGCGTTACTGTTTAGTGTCATATAGACCGTTCGGCCACACGAGGACGACCGAATACGGCACTAAACGGAAACAATAACGGGTCCCAAGGTGGATAGAAATGTATACGCAACTCTCTTACCCATCTTTCACACACTAAATGGCTTCAGTTAATGTTAGCTAACGTCAGTCACATCACATCACTGTTGATTAGTGTTGCACGGTGTATCGATACTTGAAAGGTACCGCGATACCCTGCCGTTAAAAACGTTTCTTTAGTATCGGTACTTTAAGAATGACGGGGAAAAGTACTCCGGTGAGAAAGCGCCGTTTTAATAAGAGCCGTGTGTGTTCAGCGCTCTGCTTCCACTCCCTGCACTGCAGCCGTGCCTGCAGTCCCGCTCCTCTCAAGCACGCTCTAAGTCCCTCCCCTCTCTCAAGCACGCTCTAAGTCCCTCCCCTCTCTCATGCACGCTCTAAGTCCCTCCCCTCTCTCGTGCACGCGCTAAGTGCCTCCCCTCTCTCGTGCACGCGCTAAGTGCCTCCCCTCTCTCGTGCACGCGCTAAGTGCCTCCCCTCTCTCGTGCACGCGGCCACGCGCTAGCTGCCAGAGCATGTGAGAAAGCGAGAAGCATGGCTGCAAGTGGGAGTGCAACTGCCGCTGCGCCTCGGCTTGTTGACAGAAAAGACGCCAGAAGCGAAATGTGGAAGTATTTTAGCGATATCTCTGACAGTGAGGGCAAGCCTCCGGACACCACGAGGCCCGTCTGTGAGACATGTGTTAGATCCCTGCAAACCAAGGGAGCCAACACATCAGACTGGCTAAGCACCCGCCGACCGGCATCCAGAGCTGTTTAAAGAATTTAAGGACGGACAGGACAGTGTTTCCAAACATTTGGACTACCTATGTTGCAAATGTATTATCTTTTCAATTTCCACACGGCATCTATTGCAGTCTGTCCGTCCTGGGAGAGGGATCCCTCCTCTGCTGCTCTCCCTGAGGTTTCTCCCATGTTCCCTTTAAACTGGGTTTTCTCCGGAAGTGTTTCCTTGTACGATGTGAGGGTCTAAGGACAGAGGGTCTAAGGACAGAGGGTCTGAGTACAGAGGGTCTAAGGACAGAGGGTCTGAGGACAGAGGGTCTAAGGACAGAGGGTCTGAGGACAGAGGGTCTGAGGACAGAGGGTGTCGTATTGTCATACTGATATTCTGTACACACTGTGAAGACCACTGAGATAAATGTAACATTTGTGATATTGGGCTATAAATAAACATTGATTGATTGATTGATTGATTGATTGATTGACAGGTTAGCGAATGTGATAAATAACATAATTACATCACGCTCAAGCCCATGCCCTCACATCTAAGTCAAACAAGTGTAATTTATTTTGTGACAAACGAACGTTTTCGTAGTTTGATGAGGCAATTAATGGCAATGATAACAGTCTAATATGGCTATCTTTTAGCTAACTTACCAATGGCTAACATCTGCAATGTACATTTAGTCAATAATTATTTATATTACTGTACATGTTAATAAAATATAAAAAGAATTATATTTTATGTAACAAAAAAGTTGTTTGAGATGATGCTTAATTTTATTTAATACGAATTCTTGTCATTTATTTTGTTTATTGTTCTCATTGTTTAAAAGTGTGTGTTCTGGTTCTGGTGTGAATTAAAGCACAATAATTACATTTAAGACTGTTTCCCTTTTTTTAAGAAAAGTATCGAAAAAGAATCGGAATCGCAATTCTTGACTTGGAATCGAAACCAAAATGTTGGCATCGTGACAACACTACTGTTGGTACTGATCCATAACAGAAGCTAATGCGCAAGTATCAGCCGTATCAGAGAGAGAGAGGCGCGAACCCCCCTTCGCTCCTCTCTCTCTCTCTCGCCCCTCCGGTACACAGCATCGTAACGGTACGTCCACACAGCTGCGTTAAAAAAATGTTGGAGCTGGGCGTGTCTGAAGCTTGGGGATTTTTTGCGAGCAACGCGACCAACAACCAATCACATGAATCTCCCCCGACATACAAAGCAAGAGCAATGTTAACACGAAGTACACTGGATACAAACTCCCTAACAGGCCAAAACCTACCAGTTCCACCCCCTGTCTCTGCCCCCTCCCTCCATGCCTCGCTCCTCCGGTCTGTATCCCGGTAAGTAAATAGGGACTGGTCATAAAGAACCGGGTGATTTGCTACCGCAATGACTCATTTCTCCTCCATTTTGTTAGGAGTATAGGAAATGAACTGCGGTCTGGCTCTCCCAGCTGGCACGCGGTGTGATGGCTGACGCTTCCACCTCAGCTTCAAAAGCTCAACATTGCTCAACTTTTGAATCCTGGAAATCCTGGAAATCTTCGCTTGGCTCCCCACAATGCAGTTTGGCGAAAAGCGAGGCAAAGTGACGTCACCCCATTCAAAGTGAATGGGCAGAGGCGTTGGAAGAGCTTTTAACGCTGCTGTGTGGACGGGCCGTTAGACGTAGCGTGGAGTTGCATTCGGTAACGCGAGATACGGCTGATACTTGCGCATTAGTTCCTGTTATGGATCAGTATCAACAGTCCTGCCAGTAACGTTACTATATTATCAACGCTACTTTAGTTATAGCCTGATATATGATAGCTAACTTCTTGTTGTGATGTGACGTTAGCTAACATCAACTGTAGCTAACGCCGGTCACTCACCACGACAGCTGCCCTGTCCTCCACTGGCTCTCCTCACACCACAGCTCCCTTTCTCTCCGATGGCCGTTACTTCTTCTAATCCTTGGCTGCTCCTGGTCTCTTGGACGCCTAGCAGGCTCATCATTACAATCATATGCATTCGAATATATATGTTCAACCTCTTCTGTGTCAAAACTAGCATTGTGATCCATGTTTATTCATACGTTAGACCGGCCGCTCTCCCGCGTGTTACGTCACACGCGGGAGGTCACGTGCGGAGGCTTTTTTACGTGGAAGTGAACATGTCTTACTAAAACGACGCCAGATGTCACTGTAGTGTATATGTCTGTATCTTTTGGGGACATCTGGTGTATTCATCACGTTCCTACACACTGGTGTCTCTAACCTGCAAGTTGCTCTCTAAATGATTTCAAAGCATGCAGCGAGGGACAGTGTTTTGTTATGATAGAAAGTCATTCCAGATCTTTGTTCCCCTGAAACAGATGGAAGAGTGAGACACTGAGGGGGGTGGAGGTTTGAGGAGCGGGATACAACTGAACCTGTGAATTTCATTTAGGTTTTAAAGTATTTAAATGCAGTCCAGTGACCCTTCCTTTCCCTTACCCACCTGCCACGGGCCCGTCGGTGTGGCCCTCCAGGGGACTCCCTCCCTCCCCTGGGGAGCTCTGGGGCCCCATGGAGAACTCTGAGGTCGGGACGTGTGACAGGGGGGTCGGGGCCTGCTCCAGCCCCCCTGCCTCTCTCCTCGACGACTCGTCTTGCTCCTCCTCCTCCTCCTCCTCCTCCTCCTCCTCCTCCTCTTCATCCTCTGTCTCACCGGTCGGGGGGTTCTCGCACTCGGGTCCCTTCATGTCTGGGAAATCAACATCACGTTTAACTTGATCTCAGAAAACAGGGACGGCAAGGAGCCAAAATGCTCAAATAGCCAGAGTTAATTATTTCCATTGTTATTATTTTAGATTGGTCACATTTGTATTTAAAAGAACTTCACATTGTCACATTGGCGTGGTTTATGGATATTCAGTCCACCTGTTGTTGGCCGGGAGAGGGCGAGCTGGCTCTGACATGTTCCTCTTTAAGTTATTGTGTGTTTCTTTTCAACATCGTAATTATAACTTCAGTACAGACTTTTCTACTTGAGTGAGGAGCAAAGTCTCAAAGTGACTGTTCGCTACAGTACATATATTTGTATATGTAATGAACTACAAACAAATTGAAGAAAAAATAAACCATGTTGTGTGAACCATAACGATCAGTTTAGGTCATAGCTACGGATTATTAAAACATCGATCTTTGCTGAGTGTCCACATCTCTAGGTGTGCAAAAACAGATGCCGGGAATCCGAATGGGTTTTATTACCAAGTAGGTTTACACATACGAGGAATTTGCTTTGGTATATGTTCTGCATACAAAGACACACACAAATATAATGAGGTTATTTTTAAAGTTAGTTTGTCAAATTATATTAATAATAATATTCGGTTTCGGTCATGAGCTGTATCTGTACCGTGGGAGCACAAACATCTAAACGGTATAACTAAATATCTCATGGTTGACTAAAGTACATTGCTTCATAAATAGTGTTTATGAATATAGACCAACCCTTCTTCGAAATGTATTCATACTCATGATTGAATTTTAAGTATAGTTTCAGCATTGCAGACAGGTATCTGTATCTGTAATCCACCATTATATATTCGATAGGGTCACTGGTATTTTGCTCAGATTTGGATTCCTTTCAGCTTGCTGGCTGAAATGATCTTCCTTAGTTCTACTGCATATCCTCAGTAGTAGCATCCCTCAGGTGTGTGGTAACGGCTCGATGCCTCCACGCACACCTGTGTGTTTACCTTTTATGTCTTCAGAGTATTCCATCGGTGCAATCCATTCGTAGTCATACATCCGTTTGCTGCCAGAGGGGAGCATACTGAACAGGTCGTCCGCGGCGGACTCTGGGTCCCCGGGCCCGGAGCCAGCCATGCCGCTGTCCGGCCACAGGTGGAGGGAGTGCGGGGTCGGATCTTGGCGAGCCTCCCTGTCGCTGCTGGCTTGGCTGCTCTGGTCTCCGTCCATGTCGGCACACCCCCTCGAGTTCTTGTCTTTCATGAGATAGTCGCAGATAGCATCGATATTCTCCTTCTTCACCCCGGGCAGGAGGGCTTTGGCTCTCCTGGGGTCGGCACCGCTGTGTTTGTTGCTGCAGTCATGCTTCTTGAAGCCAGCCTCTGCAGACTCCATGGTGGCTGGACCGGGGAAAGTGTCCCTACCATCCCTATCGACTGTATCTAGTCTGGCCTTTAACACTTGGATTTCTTCACTTTTCTCCCGCAGCTCCATTTTTAGCACTCGTATCCTGATGCTGACCATCTTGCGGATCTCGGACAGCGCGGTCTCCAGCACCACGGTGATGTTTCTGCCAAGGTGTTCGGTGATGTCGCTGACCGAGCACAGCAGCTCCTCGTCGGGCTCCAGCTCCAAGAAATCTGCGTCGGCTCGGCTCGCGGACCCGGGAGGCTCCATGAAGGCTCCGTGCAGCTCGGGAGACAGGCTCGTTTCAGCGAAACTGTGGTTCCTTTTACGACTCATAGGTTTCCTTGGCCAGGAGCTCTATTTTATGAAGAGTTTGGATAGCTAAGAGCTACTCAACAAGCTAATGTTTGGATGGTGCTGAAAGACAGTAGTTGGGTGTATCAAAGTCACACGAGTAGCGCCGGATGTCACAGGTATCTCCTTTCCAAACAAAATCACTATCATGTCAAAAGACTCACTATACTTTTGTTTTGAAAGCTTTGAACGGATGTGGCATTTTTAACAGTATTTGACTTGACATACAAACACAACAGAGTTGCAGTAATGGCTCAATTCCGCAGAGTTTAGGTCCATGTTCAGAAGTAGCGCCCTCTAGAGCACAGTAGAAAACCAACTGTTACAGCTATTATCTTACTACTTTCTGCATATAAGTCAATAGTAAGGATTGTTACATTGTAACTACATTGTTTCGCTAATGGTTTGAACATTATTTGTCCATGTTTTAAATGATATTACCTCTGGGCTGCGTGGAACATATCCTATTTATCCTTTAAGATGAGATAAAGACAAGATATACTTTATTATTCCCAAATTGAGAAATATTTTCGTTGCAGGTGCATGTAAAACAAGTATTGCACATAATTAGAAATAAAGAGTAAACATTCAACAATTATACAACATAAACATCTCAAAGTAGAAGATACAACAAAACTAAAAGAGTAAAAGTATAAAAGTTGACCATAAAGAAAAAATATGTAAACTATCTGACAAATAAAACACTATTGAAGGGCTAAATTACAGCTAACGCAATATAAAAGTGGGATATTATTTACATTTATTGTGCAAAATGGCATATTAAATGACATATACATGTAAAATGTGCAGTGACGTTATAAGTCCAGTTAGCAGGAGAGAAACTCTCTCCGGTCTGTGCCTGTGACAGCCGACTTTCAGGATAATACACTTATAGACTTACCTAATAAACCAACACCTTTGCAGTTAGAAATGTTAATATGCCGTTAATGAAGGGACTCTTACCACCAGTTGTACATGTTGGTAAATGGCATAAAGATGGATTATGATCTAAAAATGATCTGCAATCCTTCCAGAAAAATCTGTGAGCTCCAAAGAAAGTGAAGGTATGGCCGTCGCATTCCTCACACCTTCTAAAGAGTCTTTTCACAACCCGACAACTTCAAATGTTGTTCTCATTATTAATGGAAACAACCAATATATATAGCATCTTTTTAAGAAGTCTTTACAACTTAAAACCCTTAAAAAGGGTTGAAGTTATACATTAGTAATGATCATTTCAATTCCCAATATTGCGCTGATACCCCAAATTCTCCTAAATTCCTTTTTGGTGTGGATATCGTGTGCACCGCTGCACTTTGTATGCTGCTGCTGATTGGCCGTCTGTGTCTGCACGCAGACCTTCCCATTGGTTGGGTTTTATAAGTCTCTGCTCAGCTGCTCCCTCTTTGCACATACACGTCTGTATGGCCTGCGCTCCCTCCCACGGCTTGACTCAGATGCTGGTTCCTAGTGACAACAGAACTGGGTTGAACATCTGTTCAATACGCTGCCCCCTCAGCTTGGAAGCATGTACAGAAGGAGCTGAAGCCGTCAGATGTGATCACCTTGGGGGAGTTCAAGTCCATCTTAAAGGACGGAGAACATGTGTTAATGTGTTATAATAGTTTCTTTAATTTGCATATTGGCTGGTTGATGTGCCATCTCATTAGGGTCTACGACGGCCTGTGTTGTCGGTGCTTTATCGGCTGTGACTTCGTTCATGCTGCTCTTCCTGGCAGGTCGCTCTGGGAGAGAGAGTTCAATCTCAATGACACTTTTACCTGGTTAAATAAAAAGAAAGGACATATTAAAAACACACTGGTAACTAGATGAAAGGGACACGTTTCTTACTTTTTTAGCAGATTGATTAAGTCTGTTACACAAATTAACAGTTGGATTGTAAACAAAGTCGTTTTTACGAAAGCCAGCCCAACATTTGATCGCCTAGTATTATCAAAAGTTGTCAATTGCAACTTTAAGTTGATCTAGCTAGCGGATAGCACTTCTTAAGGAAAGTGGGTGCATTCTCCTGCAGCATTTAAGTCTACACAATCAATGCTTTTTTATTTTGTGGATGAATACAATGACCGTCTGCTATACAAGAGGTTCGACCCTCCCGTTGTCTTCGGGTCAGCTCTGACCGATCTACTACTTTCATCAATCAGAACTTTTTAGTTTTACATTTGATTGCATGAAGTCTTCATGACGTCCTTCACAGAGACTTCTGAACATATGGCTGATCACACTTTCATTGCATTGTGGATGATTTAGTGAACTTTGTAACACCCTGGTGTTCCCGCCGTAAAGAATAGGAATTAGTAACCATCCAGATCAGATCACACACACACACACACACACACACACACACACACACACACACACACACACACACACACACACACACACCACACACGCACGCACGCACACACACACACACACACACACACACACACACACACACACACACACACACACACACACACACACACACACTCTAGATGTGTGTCCCCGTGATGTGCCCCTCCCCCACATGGATCACACCTGGCACACCAATACATGTTCAGTGTCTGTTCTCTGTATATGTACTATTCATGGGTACCAGTAGTCTGATACAATATGTACTGCAGTGTTTCATGGGTACCAGTAGTCTGATACAATATGTACTGCAGTGTTTCATGTGTACCAGTAGTCTGATGCAATATGTACTGCAGTGTGTCATGGGTACCAGTAGTCTGATGCAATATGTACTGCAGTGTTTCATGGGTACCAGTAGTCTGATGCAATATGTACTGCAGTGTTTCATGTGTACCAGTAGTCTGATACACTATGTACTGCAGTGTTTCATGTGTACCAGTAGTCTGATGCAATATGTACTGCAGTGTTTCATGTGTACCAGTAGTCTGATACAATATGTACTGCAGTGTTTCATGTGTACCAGTAGTCTGATGCAATATGTACTGCAGTGTTTCATGGGTACCAGTAGTCTGATACAATATGTACTGCAGTGTTTCATGTGTACCAGTAGTCTGATACACTATGTACTGCAGTGTGTCATGGGTACCAGTAGTCTGATACAATATGTACTGCAGTGTTTCATCTATACCAGTAGTCTGATACAATATGTACTGCAGTGTTTCATCTATACCAGTAGTCTGATACAATATGTACTGCAGTGTGTCATGGGTACCAGTAGTCTGATGCAATATGTACTGCAGTGTTTCATGGGTACCAGTAGTCTGATGCAATATGTACTGCAGTGTTTCATGGGTACCAGTAGTCTGATACAATATGTACTGCAGTGTTTCATCTATACCAGTAGTCTGATGCAATATGTACTGCAGTGTTTCATGGGTACCAGTAGTCTGATGCAATATGTACTGCAGTGTTTCATGGGTACCAGTAGTCTGATGCAATATGTACTGCAGTGTTTCATGTGTACCAGTAGTCTGATACAATATGTACTGCAGTGTTTCATGTGTACCAGTAGTCTGATACAATATATACTGCAGTGTTTCATGTGTACCAGTAGTCTGATACAATATGTACTGCAGTGTTTCATGTGTACCAGTAGTCTGATACAATATGTACTGCAGTGTTTCATGTGTACCAGTAGTCTGATACACTATGTACTGCAGTGTTTCCTGTGTAGCAGTAGTCTGATACAATATGTACTGCAGTGTTTCATGTGTACCAGTAGTCTGATGCAATATGTACTGCAGTGTTTCATGTGTACCAGTAGTCTGATACAATATGTACTGCAGTGTTTCATGTGTACCAGTAGTCTGATACAATATGTACTGCAGTGTTTCATGTGTACCAGTAGTCTGATACAATATGTACTGCAGTGTTTCATGTGTACCAGTAGTCTGATACAATATGTACTGCAGTGTTTCATGTGTACCAGTAGTCTGATACAATATGTACTGCAGTGTTTCATGTGTACCAGTAGTCTGATACAATATGTACTGCAGTGTTTCATGTGTACCAGTAGTCTGATACAATATATACTGCAGTGTTTCATGTGTACCAAGGCAAGGCAAGGCAAGGCAAGGCAAGTTTATTTATAGAGCACTTTTCAACGCAAGGCAATTGAAAGTGCTTTACAAAAAAAAAAAAAATGAAAGACATTAAGCATTAAAAAAGAAAAGCTAATCAAATAAACATTAAGAAAAAAAATACATGGATAAAAGTTACAGTGCAGTCTAAAATATAAATAGTTCAATTAAACATTACAAGAAAAAGTACATGGATAAAAGTTACAGTGCAGTTTAAGATATGAATAGTTCAAATAAAAGCAGCGACAAAAAGAAAAGTCTTCAGCCTGGATTTAAAAGTAGTCAGAGTTGCAGCGGACCTGCAGGTTTCTGGGAGTTTGTTCCAGATATTTGGAGCATAATAACTGAACGCTGCTTTACCATGTTTAGTTCTGACTCTGGGGACAGAAAGCTGACCAGTCCCTGAAGACCTGAGAGATCTGGATGGTTCATAGTTTAGCAGGAGGTCAGTAATGTATTTTGGGCCTAAACCATTCAGTGCTTTATAAACCAGCAGCAGTATTTTGAAATCTATTCTTTGACACACAGGAAGCCAGTGTAAAGACTTCAGAACAGGAGTGATGTGATCCACTTTCTTAGTGTCAGTGAGGACTCGAGCAGCGGCGTTCTGAATCAGCTGCAGCTTTCCAATAGATGTTTTAGTGAGACCTGTGAAGACACCATTGCAGTAGTCGAGTCTACTGAAGATAAAGGCATGGACAAGTTTTTCCAAATCCTGCTGTGACATTAGTCTTTTAATCCTAGATATGTTCTTTAGGTGATAGTAGGCTGATTTAGTAACTGTTTTAATGTGACTGTTGAAACTCAGGTCAGAGTCCATGACTACACCTAGATTTCTGGCTTTATCTGTTGGTTTGAACATTGCAGACTGAAGCTCAGCGCTAACTTTTAAACGTTCTGCCTTGGCTCCAAAAACCATTACCTCAGTTTTATCTTTGTTTAATTGGAGAAAGTTCTGACACATCCAGTCATTGATTTGTTCAATGCACTTACTCAGTGTTTGAATTGGAGCATAGTCTCCTGGTAAAATTGTTACGTAAATTTGTGTGTCATCTGCATAGCTATGGTAACTTATTTTGTTGTTCTTCATTATCTGAGCCAGTGGTAGCATGTAGATGTTAAAGAGAAGAGGCCCCAAGATGGAGCCTTGAGGAACCCCACATGTCATATTTGTCAACTCAGATGTGTATTTACCGATAGAAACAAAGTTGTTTCTGTCCTTTATGTAGGATTTAAACCAATTTAGAACTGTTTCCGAAAGTCCCACCCAGTTTTCCAGTCGGTCCAGTAATATGCTGTGGTCAACAGTGTCAAACGCAGCACTGAGATCGATAGTTACGGCTGTAACTACGGTTCTATGAGTCCCGGATGACCGCCAGAGGCAGTGCTTTAGCACTGGATATGTCCATCGCGCGCATGCGCAGCTCGAGTACTAATAACAACAAAGTCACCTGTGACCCACGTGACACCGGCTACATCAGCCGGTGTCGACAGAGGATCTGTTCCCAGAATCTTCTCGCGAGCACACAAGAATTCTGAGTGACAGGAAACTCTGGCGGTCATCCGGGACCTATAGGTCATCCAGTGCTAAAGCACCGCCTCTGGCGGTCATCCGGGACTCATAGAACCGTAGTTACAGCCGTAACTATCGTTCTATTTCGTCCCTACTGACCGCCAGAGGCGGTGCTTTAGCACTGGATGACCTATACCAACCATGTCATGAAGAATCCAAGCACTTACTCACCTAGTTGGAAGCAGCGGAGCTTGGCCACAAGACCACCCCCAGGGGGTGAGGAGTGGCGACATTGACCCGGTAGAACCTGGAGAATGTGCCAGAAGACGCCCATGACGCCGCGGCGCAGATGGTCTCCAGGGGCACCCCTCTTAGGGCAGCCCACGATGTTGAGACGCCTCTTGTAGAGTGGCATCTGGCCCCTGATGGCGGGGGGCGGCCACTGGCCCCATAGGCACATGTGATGGTATCCACCACCCAGTGGGACAGCCGCTGCTTCGAGAGAGCACGACCCTTCCTAGTGCCGCCATGGCAAACGAAGAGCTGCTCTGACTGTCGTATACAGGCCGTAGCATCAATATACGCCCTCAGGGCACGCACAGGGCACAGCAACTCAGGTGTGCCGTTCTCCTGTGGAATGTTAAAGCGTGCCAGCTGGATAGGCCGATTGGAGTGGGCTAGTGGAAGCACCTTGGGCAAGAACGCCACATTCGGCCAGAGGGTGACACCCGAGCCATCGGAGTTCCACCTCAGGCATGTACTGCTTACGGAGAGGGCATGAAGCTCTCCGACTCGCTTCCCTGAGGTTATGGCAAGCAGAAATGCTGCCTTCAGGGACAGCCATTTAAGCCCGACCTGGGCCATGGGTTCGAAGGGAGGAGATGATAGTGCATCCAACACTAGGGGCAGGTCCCAAGCCGGGGCCCTTGGGGTGCTAGGGGGGCGCTGCCGTAGAGCCCCTCTTAGAAAGAGGGACACCAACCTGTGGCGCCCCACTGTGGCGCCATCGACTCCGACATGTCGGGCAGAGATAGCAGCCATATACACCTTCAAAGTGGAGTGAGAACGTCCACTATCCAGAAGGGACTGCAGAAACTCTAAAATGGTGGCCACGGAGCAATGTCCCGGATTCTCAGCCTTACTCACACACCAGTGGGAGAAGAGCCTCCATTTGCACTCATACTGTGCCCGAGTGGATGGAGCTCTGGCATTCAGGATAGTTTCCCTGACAGATGCCGTGACACCGCTCAACAGTGGGTTGGGCCCTGCAGAGGCCAAACCCAGAGCTGAAGGCGGCGAGGGTCGGGATGCCAGATCTGACCCTTGAGCTGTGACAGGAGGTCCTTCCTGTCGGGGAGACGCCACGGTGGGCTGCCGCAGAGACTGCGTAGCAGTGGGAACCAGACTCTCCCCGGCCAGCGGGGGGCGACTAGAAGGAGCCTGTGCCCCTGGGTAAGGACCCTCTGAAGCGTCTGAAGTATCAGAGGCAACGGCGGGAAGGCATACAGGAGAGTGTCCGGCCAGTCGTGCGCCAGGGCATCCTGACCCAATGGGCTGGTCACCTCCGACCAGGAGAACCAGAGGGGGCAGTGCCTCGACTCTTCCGAGGCAAAGAGGTCCACCTCGGCCCTGCCGAAGAGGCTCCAAATTATCTCCACCACCTCCGGGTGAAGCCTCCACTCCCCCGGTGGAGGCTTGCGCCGTGAGAGGAAATCTGCGACCTGATTCAGGTCCCCTGGCAGAAAAACTGCCCGCAGACTGGTGAGGCGGGGGAGCGCCCAAGGCAAGAGGCTCTGCGAAACGCGGAGCAGCTGTGCGGACCTGGCGCCCCCCTGGTGGTTGATTTGGGCAACTGCGGACATGTTGTCCGAACGAACGAGCACATGCCTGCCCGCCAGTTGGGGTAAAAAGTGCATGAGTGCGAGCAACACCGCTCGAAGCTCCAGCACATTGATATGGCGTGCACCTTCCTGGGCAGACCACTGACCCTGCACGGTCCTGCCCTGCCACACCGCACCCCACCCCGAGAGACACGCATCCACAGTGACAGTCTCCCGGCGGGATGGGATGGTGCCCATGGGCACACCCCTCAGGAGATAGGCCCTGTCCCTCCAGCGGGACATAGAGTGGAGGCACCGCTGAGACACCCTGACTCTCTTGTGCCTGTGCCGCTTGGCGTCCAAGTGACGGCTGTTCAGCCACATCTGCATGGGGCGCAGTGACAACAGGCCCAAGGGCACGACGGCTGAGGCAGCTGTCAGTCTGCCTAAGAGCCGGAGGAACTGTATGCCTAGTCTGAAGATGCGAAGATGGTGGGAAATGTCGTCCACACGACGAGGTGTCAAGTAGGCCCTCATGGTGACCGAATCTAGGACCATCCCCAGATAAGTGACCTGCTGGGAAGGGTCCAGGCAACTCTTCCCGGTGTTCACTGTCAGGCCCAACCGGGCAACGTGGGATGAGAGGCGCGCCGTATCCTGGGCCCCTTGGGCCCGGAACGGCGCGCAAACCAGCCAGTCGTCCAGGTATGGCAGGACCTTCATGCCCTGTGCCTGCAGGGGAGCGAGTGCTGCCGCAACAACCCTGGTGAACACCCTTGGGGAGAGGGAGAGACCAAAGGGAAGCACCCGAAACTGATAATGTCGACCCTGAAAGGCGAACCTCAAGAACCTCCGGTGATGGGATGCAATTGGCACGTGGAAGTAGGCGTCCCTCAAGTCCACGGTTGTGAACCACTCCCCCTGTGTGACAACACGAAGGGTGTCTGCTGTGGTTAGCATATGGAAGGGTAGTACCCTCAGGAATCTGTTGATTCCTCTGAGGTCCAGAACTGGACGGAATCCGCCAACTTTCTTGCTCACAAGAAAGTACGCCGAGTAGAACCCCCCGCCCTGACGCAGGGGGTCCACTGGCTCGATTGCGCCTTTGGCCAAGAGGACGGACAACTCTTGGGCTAGCGCTAAGGCCTTCGCCGGGTCCTTGACAACTGTCATTCTGACCCGGCCGAAGGCTAGGGGCCGGCGTCGGAACTGCAACTCGTAGCCCCGGGTTAGTGTGGAAACCACCCAGGGGTCGGAAATACAGGCAGCCCAGTAGCTGAGCTGCTGCTGGGAAAAACAGCCGACGACCGGCCCCGGGACTTCAGGGCCTAGCCCCCCGGCCCCTGGAGCCCCTCGGGGGGCGCCGGTAAGGCTCTGAAGCGCGAGGCCGCCTGGAAGCCAGGCGACCTGGGGCACGAAAGTCATTGGCCGGTTGAGTGGGCCGCTGGGAACTCTGCCGACCACCCCAGTAAGCCGGTGGCTGAGCGCGGCTGCTAGAGCGGCCCCTGGGCCTGCCGGGAGCGGCCGCGGGACTGCGAAGACCCGAGAGTTGCTGCCTGGTCTGCCTCGCTTGGGCAGCGCGCTCCAGTGTCTCCAGGGCAGCTGACCCAAACAGCTCCCCTGGCTCGACTGGCACGCTACGTAGGACTCTCCTACATGTCTCCGTCAGTGGTGACTGGGCCAGCCAAACCTGGCGACGAGTCTGTACCAGAAAAGACATAACTCGTCCCAATTCCCTAGTCATTAGGGCAAAGGCCTGCAGTGATGCATCGCTGAGGCCCAGCAAAGAAGGCTCGGCCGGAGCCTGCTGCAGCGAGGCGGAGACGGCCAGCATTAGATGGGAGAGGGAGTTCCCGATACGACCCATGCGTGCCGCTGCGTCGTAGGCCCTACAGAGCAGCCCATCCGTGACCCTGCACTGAGGCTGAGGGCACCTGACCTCAGGCCTTAAAGCCTCGTCAGGAGCCAGAATCAGGGAGGCGATGGCAGGCTCAATGGGTGGCATGCCACCCAGCCCCGCCCTCGCCGGGTCCTGCATGGCAGCCAAGGTCCGGGCATCGGAACCAGTGCGGCTAAAGGCCCTGGTGTCCCTCCAGCATGCCTGGAGCTCCCTCAGGTACTCCTCTGAAGGAGGAACGGTGAGGGGGACACGGGCTGGGTTACGCCTGAAGAAGGCACTAGCCGGAGCCAAGTTGGCCTGCGGAACCGGAATCTGCAGGTGCGCCAAGGCTGTACGAATGATGGCCGCCATGGAGCCGTCCTCCCCGTCCTGCAGAGACCCCTGAGCAGAGGAGAGGGAAAACTCCTCGAGCGGGACCTCGTCCTCCGTCTCTTCATTGAAGAGGTTAGCCGAAGCCGCTAGCGACAAGGCATCCTTGTACAGAGGTGCGGCAACCGAAGGAGGGGCGGCAACCGAAGGAGGGGCAGCAACCGAAGGAGGGGCAGGCGGCCCGCTAGCAGCCCCTATACCGGGCCCCGGCTGAAGGGCCACGAGGAGCGACTTCATCGTGTCCATGTCGGTAGCTAGCTGATCCACTTTAGAGGACAGCCTGTTCCTAGTCCTCTTATTGGGGGGTGCACCCATGGCCATCGCTCCCTCAAGTCGCCAGGGACGGTCGAACTGATCTGGGGGAGGATGTGACCAAGAGAGGTGTCCGTTGGCTGCCGCCAGACGTTCCACCTCAGTGATTCTAGCCACTCTGAGTGCCCGGGGCATGCAGCTACAGTTCATGCAGGCCCCTACTGTGAGAGCTTCCCTTAGATGCTCGAGGCCGAGGCAAGAGGGGCAACGGTCGTGGCCGTCCTCGGGCTCGAGAGAAGCCATACAGGCGCTACATGAATGAGCCATTCTGTAGGTAGCCAGATGCAGAGAAGCCGGGAGCGGGTGCGGGAACACAGCCTTCACCAGCTACCTGCCCTTCACTGGCTGAGCCGAGGCGAGTGCCAGATGCAGCGTAACCGGGAGCGGGTGCGGGAACGCAGCCTTCACCAGCTACCTGCTTAAACCAAAACACAAGGCAGTTAGCGTCTACCAGGAGCGGGGGCGAGAACACTGCCTTCACTGGTTAATTTACAGACGAATGCCTGATGCAGCGTAACCGGGAGTGGGTGCGGGAACACAGCCTTCACCAGCTACCTGCTAAACAGAAAACACAAGGCAGTTTAGCGTCTACCAGAAGCGGGGGCGAGAACACTGCCTTCACTGGTTAATTTACAGACAAATGCCAGATGCAGCGTAACCAGGAGCGGGTGCGGGAGCACAGCCTTCACCAGCTACCTGCTTAACGGAGAAAACCAGGCCGTTTAGCTCCTACCAGGAGCGGGGGCGCAAACACTGCCTTCACTGGTTAAACTGAAGACGAACGCCAGATGCAGCGTAACCGGGAGCGGGTGTGGGAACACAGACTTCACCAGCTACTTGTTTAACAGGATAAACACGGCAACTTTAGCGTTAAATCAAAGGCGAATGCCAGCTGTAGCTAAAGAAAAAAGAACGGCACGGGAAACTCCGGTGCTCAACCCGGCGTCAGCCGAGTGGCTGCAGCCGCTACTGCTAACTAGCCAGTACAGCTCAATGCCAATGAAGTTTAGCTCAATGCTAATGAAGTTTAGCTCAATGCTAATGAAGTTTAGCTCAATGCTAATGAGGTTTAGCTCAATGCTAATGACGTTTGGCCCAGCGCCGCGGCCAAAACAGTACAAAAGCACAGCAATACTCCTGGGAGAGGGAGCGAAAACACCTCCGTCACCAAAAGACTCAGCAAACAGACAGAAATCAGAACAACTAGGCTGGGAGAGGGAGTAGAAACACTGCCGTCGCCAACCAAGCCGACACCAACCTGTCCGAACGAAGTCTCTGCGCAGCCAGCCGCAGCTCCTGGAGGACGGGTAATCCCGCGGCCCCGACTGGATGAGTCGCGAAGCTACACGCAGCCAGCTGTTTGCAGAGAATCCTTAACAAATGTTCCGAACGAACGAACGCTGTAGGCTACAAAAAATGTAGCCAAGGTACTCTCGCGCAGCGAGAAGATGAAAAGGAACAGATCCTCTGTCGACACCGGCTGATGTAGCCGGTGTCACGTGGGTCACAGGTGACTTTGTTGTTATTGGTACTCGAGCTGCGCATGCGCGCGATGGACATATCCAGTGCTAAAGCACCGCCTCTGGCGGTCAGTAGGGACGAAATGGAACTAATAATACTAACACTGAAGTTCTGCCACTGTCTGTGTTTAAGTGGATGTCGTTAAAGACCTTTACAAGAGCAGTCTCAGTGCTGTGGTTTGGACGAAAGCCTGACTGGAACACATCGAAACAACCATTTAAATGCAAGAAATTACTCAACTGTTGAAAAACAACTTTTTCAATGATCTTACCTAGAAATGGCAGGTTTGATATGGGTCTGTAATTGTTCATTACTGAAGCATCTAGATTATTCTTTTTTAAGAGTGGTTTAATGACTGCAGTTTTCAGGGCCTGTGGAAAAATACCTGAGTGAAGAGATTTGTTTACTATATGAAGTAGTTCTGAGGCCATGCAAGGCAAAACATCTTTGAAAAATCCTGTTGGAATAATATCAAGGCAGCAGGAGGAGGACTTCAGAAGTTGAATAATGTCCTCTAGGTTTTTATCATTAATCTGATGGAATTGTGTCATGATGTCTGAATTGATGTTAAGTGGACACAGAGACAACACATTTGCTGTTCCTGATGCAGAGGCACTGACTGCTTGTCTGATTTTCTGAATTTTGTCAGTGAAAAAGGAGGCAAAATCATTGCACGCCCTGGTGGATAGAAATTCAGAGGCTACTGACACTGGGGGGTTAGTTAGTCTGTCGACGGTAGCAAACAAGGCACGTGCGTTGTTTTTGTTTTTGGTAATGATGTCAGAGAAGAATGATTGTCGTGCGTTTTTCAATTCCAAATTATAAAGGCCAAGTCTCTCTTTATAGATTTCAAAGTGAACCTGGAGATTTGTTTTTCGCCACCTGCGTTCAGCTTTTCGACATTCTCTTTTTTCTGCTCTCACGGTCATGGCCTTTCTCCATGGAGATATTTTCTTCCCAGTCACTTCCTTTACCTTAATTGGAGCAATGGCATCTATAACATTTTTAATTTTTGAATTAAAATGATCTACTAGCTCATTTACTGAGGTGTTAGCAGGGGCAAGTGTGGAAGAAAAATTCTGAGTAAACATTTCCCTAGTATTTTCAGTTAAACATCGCTTTGTGGTTATCTCTTTTTGAACATTTTTGTGAACAGAAATAGAGCTCTCAAAGAAAACACAGGAATGGTCAGAGAGCGCAACATCAGTCACCACAACCTTAGAGATATTCAGACCCTTTGAGATCATTAAGTCCAGAGTGTGCCCCTTATTGTGCGTGGGCTCCGTCACATGCTGAGTCAGTCCATAGCTATCAAGAACACAAAACAGTTCTTTAGCCCCTCTGTCCTGGGGGTTGTCAACATGGATGTTAAAATCACCAACAATGACTAGACGGTCAAAGTCAATACACACTATAGACAGCAGTTCAGTAAGGTCATCAAAAAAGCTTGCACAGTATTTGGGTGGCCTATAGATATTTAGGAACAGAGCTCGAGAGGAGCATTTCAGCTGAAGGGCCACATATTCAAAAGAATCAAAGTTTCCATACGATGTCTTCCTGCATTGAAGGGAATCATTGAACAGAATAGCAACTCCACCCCCTTTCTTATGCATTCTTTCCTGACTCATAAAACTAAAGTTGGGAGGGGTTGATTCGATAAGAACAGCTGCACTGTTATTTTGTTCAATCCAAGTTTCTGTTAAAAACATAAAATCAAGATTGTGCTCAGTGATAAAATCATTGATTAAAAATGTTTTTCCTGCCAAAGACCTGACATTTAATAAAGCTAGTTTAAGTTTGTTAAACACACTATCAGTCATGTTTTTTGTAACAAGCTGTGGCTGACATGGAATCACTGCTAAATTAGATAAACTCACACAAACGTTTGAGTGCTTCCTGTTTCTAAGATGAGTCATGATCTATTACCTATCAACACAGATATCGGCAAAGCTACTGGCAGGCAGGGCCCGGGCATGTCCTGGAAAGAGTTGAGAGTGCCATACGCCCTTGAGCCAGTAGTCTGATACAATATGTACTGCAGTGTTTCATGTGTACCAGTAGTCTGATACAATATGTACTGCAGTGTTTCATGTGTACCAGTAGTCTGATACACTATGTACTGCAGTGTTTCCTGTGTATCAGTAGTCTGATACAATATGTACTGCAGTGTTTCATGTGTACCAGTAGTCTGATACAATATGTACTGCAGTGTTTCATGGGTACCAGTAGTCTGATACAATATGTACTGCAGTGTTTCATGGGTACCAGTTGTCTGATACAATATGTACTGCAGTGTTTCATGGGTACCAGTTGTCTGATACAATATGTACTGCAGTGTTTCATGGGTACCAGTAGTCTGATACAATATGTACTGCAGTGTTTCATGGGTACCAGTTGTCTGATACAATATGTACTGCAGTGTTTCATGTGTACCAGTAGTCTGATACAATATGTACTGCAGTGTTTCATGTGTACCAGTAGTCTGATACAATATGTACTGCAGTGTTTCATGTGTACCAGTAGTCTGATGCAATATGTACTGCAGTGTTTCATGTGTACCAGTAGTCTGATACAATATGTACTGCAGTGTTTCATGTGTACCAGTAGTCTGATGCAATATGTACTGCAGTGTTTCATGTGTACCAGTAGTCTGATGCAATATGTACTGCAGTGTTTCATGTGTACCAGTAGTCTGATGCAATATGTACTGCAGTGTTTCATGTGTACCAGTAGTCTGATACAATATGTACTGCAGTGTTTCATGTGTACCAGTAGTCTGAGGAGGAGAGACAACAGGAGGGTTAAAATAAAATGGAATAATGGACTCTTACATTTGATGTAAATGACCGATTTATGAAGTGGCACAAACATGACCTCAGTCCACTCAGCAGCAGAAGGCTTTATCAGGGATTCACACACATCAAAAACCACGTGCACTTTACACCACTTTGTCATGTGACAACTACCGTGTGTGTGGAGTACAAATGTAATAAGAAAAGTATTATGTGACATGGTGCAGAATGCGTGGTGCTGAGCCACCATGTATTTTGTGATTGTGTCCGTAAGCTGCTGCCATACATTCCTGAGAGCTTCTCCAGTTTTAGAACAACACACTGCTGCTGACAGGGGACCTGACCGAGGACAGGAAGTGCTGAGTGTGTTCCTGCAGACGTGTGAGGGAAACACTCACTGTGGATGCAACCCTGACCCAAACACACACACAGAGAAAAAGAGAGCATGGCGAACTGAAGCCCTGCAAAGAGCTTTATTTGTTCAGTGAGTGATTATTAACCTAAACCCACACTTGAAATTTGAGGAGGGATTTTAGAAGCATTTCATACTTGAATCTGAAAAATAATAGTAAAGGAAGGATCTTGCTTTTTGAGTAACTTTCAGAATGAATTAAACTTCAATACAAATCACAAGTTGAAAACCAACAGAAGAAATGTGATGTGGGTTGAGGCTGTCAGCATTGTTTCAAAGAGTGTGACTCAAGTTAACCGAAGTACAACAGGAAATTAAGTGAGTGTGATTTCAAAATAAGAGCGTGAGGTTTTGACCGATTTTTTCGTTCCTACCCTCACCTATGGTCATGAAGGATGGGTCATGACCCAAAGGATGAGATCGCGGATACAAGCGGCCGAGATGGGTTTTCTCCGCAGGGTGGCTGGTGACTCCCTTAGAGATAAGGTGAGAAGTTCGGTCATCAGGGAGGGACTCGGAGTTGAGCCGCTCCTCCTTCGCGTCGAAAGGAGCCAGTGGTTCGGGCACCTAGTTAGGATGCCACCTGGGCGCCTCCCTAGGGAAGTGTTCCAGGCACGTCCAGCTGGGAAGAGACCAAGGGGTAGACCTAGGACCAGGTGGAGGGATTATATCTCTTCTCTGGCCTGGGAGCGCCTTGGGACCCCCCAGTCAGAGCTGGTTGATGTCGCCAGGGAAAAGAAAGTTTGGGGCTCTCTGCTGGAACGAGACCCCCGAGACCCGACCACGGATAAGCGGGAGAAGATGGATGGATGGATGGTTTTGACCGAACTAATATAATACATGTTCTAACCATAGCCCACTTTAACGCACACTGCTACATTCTAACAGAAACATCTTAACACAGTAGAACACTCGAGTTCAATGCCAGTTTGATATGACCAGTAAGTAAGTACTGATGAAAGCGAACACATACATACTCATCAGTAAAGAACCAAATAGGTGAATAAAGCCAACATATTAAAGCCTTTTTACACACAGATACGTTTTGAAAAATTAAATATGAAAAAAGACATGATTAGGCAAAAAGAAGAAAAAAATATAGAAACTAATTGTAAAATGTGTCGGGATATAATACTGGTCATTCATTATCTTTTGGTTTTACTTTCCAAAACAAGGTTTAAATAAAAGAGTGATTATCATCATTGCCATTTAAATACATTGAATCTCCCTCCAAGTTTATAATGTTGAAGTGTTAGTATTCATTTTATCGTTTTCAATTGGCGAAATTATCACATAACTTCTATTAACTATTATATCAGTAGAGAACAAACCACATATTCAGTGTGAACTGTAAATATCCCAAAGGAAATTTCGTTTTATTCAAATATGAATAAAATAATAAAACTCCTCAAAAAAATATGATGCAAACTTTTGAATGTAATAATACAGCAACGCTTTCTTTAGATTGAGCTGAGAGAAACCTACATCTCAATAACACCTGTGCCAACTAAAGTATGTACCTCTGAACCGTAGAGGAGTAGAAGTACACCATTTACCTCTGAACTGTAGAGGAGTAGAAGTACACCATGTACCTCTGAACTGTAGAGGAGTAGAAGTACACCATTTACCTCTGAACTGTAGAGGAGTAGAAGTACACCATGTACCTCTGAACCGTAGAGGAGTAGAAGTACACCATTTACCTCTGAACTGTAGAGGAGTAGAAGTACACCATGTACCTCTGAACTGTAGTGGAGTATAAGTACACCATGTACCTCTGAACTGTAGAGGAATAGAAGTACACCATGTACCTCTGAACCGTAGAGGAGTAGAAGTACACCATGTACCTCTGAACTGTAGAGCAGTAGAAGTACACCATGTACCTCTGAACTGTAGAGGAGTAGAAGTACACCATGTACCTCTGAACTGTAGAGGAGTAGAAGTACACCATGTACCTCTGAACTGTAGAGAGTAGAAGTACACCATGTACCTCTGAACTGTAGAGGAATAGAAGTACACCATGTACCTCTGAACCGTAGAGGAGTAGAAGTACACCATGTACCTCTGAACCGTAGAGGAATAGAAGTACACCATGTACCTCTGACTGTAGAGGAGTAGAAGTACACCATTTACCTCTGAACCGTAGAGGAGTAGAAGTACACCATGTACCTCTGAACTGTAGAGGAATAGAAGTACCTCTGAACTGTAGAGGAGTAGAAGTACACCATGTACCTCTGAACTGTAGAGGAGTAGAAGTACACCATGTACCTCTGAACTGTAGTAGAAGTACACCATGTACCTCTGAACTGTAGAGGAGTAGAAGTACACCATGTACCTCTGAACTGTAGAGGAGTAGAAGTACACCATGTACCTCTGAACTGTAGTAGAAGTACACCATGTACCTCTGAACTGTAGAGGAGTAGAAGTACACCATGTACCTCTGAACTGTAGAGGAATAGAAGTACACCATGTACCTCTGAACTGTAGAGGAGTAGAAGTACACCATGTACCTCTGAACTGTAGTAGAAGTACACCATGTACCTCTGAACTGTAGAGGAGTAGAAGTACACCATGTACCTCTGAACTGTAGAGGAGTAGAAGTACACCATGTACCTCTGAACTGTAGTAGAAGTACACCATGTACCCCTGAACTGTAGTGGAGTAGAAGTACACCATGTACCTCTGAACTGTAGAGGAATAGAAGTACACCATGTACCTCTGAACTGTAGAGGAGTAGAAGTACACCATGTACCTCTGAACTGTAGAGGAGTAGAAGTACACCATGTACCTCTGAACTGTAGTATAAGTACACCATGTACCTCTGAACTGTAGAGGAGTAGAAGTACACCATGTACCTCTGAACTGTAGTAGAAGTACACCATGTACCTCTGAACTGTAGAGGAGTAGAAGTACACCATGTACCTCTGAACTGTAGAGGAGTAGAAGTACACCATGTACCTCTGAACTGTAGAGGAGTATAAGTACACCATGTACCTCTGAACTGTAGTGCAGTAGAAGTACACCATGTACCTCTGAACTGTAGTGGAGTAGAAGTACACCATGTACCTCTGAACTGTAGAGGAGTAGAAGTACACCATGTACCTCTGAACTGTAGTGGAGTAGAAGTACACCATGTACCTCTGAACTGTAGAGGAGTAGAAGTACACCATGTACCTCTGAACTGTAGAGGAGTAGAAGTACACCATGTACCTCTGAACTGTAGAGGAGTAGAAGTACACCATGTACCTCTGAACTGTAGAGGAGTAGAAGTACACCATGTACCTCTGAACTGTAGTGAGTAGAAGTACACCATGTACCTCTGAACTGTAGAGGAGTAGAAGTACACCATGTACCTCTGAACTGTAGAGGAGTAGAAGTACACCATGTACCTCTGAACTGTAGAGGAGTAGAAGTACACCATGTACCTCTGAACTGTAGTGGAGTAGAAGTACACCATGTACCTCTGAACTGTAGAGGAGTAGAAGTACACCATGTACCTCTGAACTGTAGAGGAGTAGAAGTACACCATGTACCTCTGAACTGTAGAGGAGTAGAAGTACACCATGTACCTCTGAACTGTAGAGGAGTAGAAGTACACCATGTACCTCTGAACTGTAGAGGAGTAGAAGTACACCATGTACCTCTGAACTGTAGAGGAGTAGAAGTACACCATGTACCTCTGAACTGTAGTGGAGTAGAAGTACACCATGTACCTCTGAACTGTAGAGGAAGTAGAAGTACACCATGTACCTCTGAACCGTAGAGGAGTAGAAGTACACCATGTACCTCTGAACTGTAGAGGAGTAGAAGTACACCATGTATCTCTGAACTGTAGAGTAGAAGTACACCATGTAACCTCTGAACTGTAGAGGAGTAGAAATACACCATGTACCTCTGAACTGTAGAGGAGTAGAAATACACCATGTATCTCTGAACTGTAGAGGAGTAGAAGTACACCATGTACCTCTGAACTGTAGTGGAGTAGAAGTACACCATGAACCTCTGAACTGTAGAGGAGTAGAAATACACCATGTACCTCTGAACTGTAGAGGAGTATAAATACACCATGTACCTCTGAACTGTAGAGGAGTAGAAGTACACCATGTACCTCTGAACTGTAGAGGAGTAGAAGTACACCATGTACCTCTGAACTGTAAAGGAGTAGAAGTACACCATGTACCTCTGACTGTAGAGGAGTAGAAGTACACCATGTACCTCTGAACTGTAGAGGAGTAGAAGTACACCATGTACCTCTGAACTGTAGAGGAGTAGAAGTACACCATGTACCTCTGAACTGTAGTGGAGTAGAAGTACACCATGTACCTCTGAACTGTAGAGGAATAGAAGTACACCATGTACCTCTGAACCTGTAGAGGAGTAGAAGTACACCATGTACCTCTGAACTGTAGAGGAATAGAAGTACACCATGTACCTCTGAACCGTAGAGGAGTAGAAGTACACCATGTACCTCTGAACCGTAGAGGAATAGAAGTACACCATGTACCTCTGAACTGTAGAGGAGTAGAAGTACACCATGTACCTCTGAACTGTAGAGGAGTAGAAATACACCATTTACCTCTGAACTGTAGAGGAATAGAAGTACACAATTTACCTCTGAACTGTAGAGAGTAGAAGTACACCATGTACCTCTGAACTGTAGAGGAGTAGAAATACACCATGTACCTCTGAACTGTAGAGGAGTAGAAGTACACCATGTACCTCTGAACTTTAGTGGAGTAGAAGTACACCATGTACCTCTGAACTGTAGAGGAGTAGAAGTACACCATGTACCTCTGAACTGTAGAGGAGTAAAAGTACACCATATACCTCTGAACTGTAGAGGAGTAGAAGTACACCATGCACCTCTGAACTGTAGTGCAGTAGAAGTACACCATGTACCTCTGAACTGTAGTCAAAGTACACCATGTACCTCTGAACTGTAGAGGAGTAGAAGTACACCATGTACCTCTGAACTGTAGAGGAGTAGAAATACACCATGTACCTCTGAACTGTAGAGGAGTAGAAGTACACCATGTACCTCTGAACTGTAGTGGAGTAGAAGTATACCATGTACCTCTGAACTGTAGAGGAGTAGAGGTACACCATGTACCTCTGAACTGTAGAGGAGTAGAAGTACACCATGTACCTCTGAACTGTAGAGGAGTAGAAGTACACCATGTACCTCTGAACTGTAGAGGAGTAGAAGTACACCATGTACCTCTGAACTGTAGAGGAGTAGAAATACACCATGTACCTCTGAACTGTAGAGGAGTAGAAGTACACCATGTACCTCTGAACTGTAGAGGAGTAGAAGTACACCATGTACCTCTGAACTGTAGAGGAGTAGAAGTACACCATGTACCTCTGAACTGTAGAGGAATAGAAGTACACCATGTACCTCTGAACCGTAGAGGAGTAGAAGTACACCATGTACCTCTGAACTGTAGAGGAATAGAAGTACACCATGTACCTCTGAACCGTAGAGGAGTAGAAGTACACCATGTACCTCTGAACCGTAGAGGAATAGAAGTACACCATGTACCTCTGAACTGTAGTGGAGTAGAAGTACACCATGTACGTCTGAACTGTAGAGGAATAGAAGTACACCATGTACCTCTGAACCGTAGAGGAGTAGAAGTACACCAAGTACCTCTGAACCGTAGAGGAATAGAAGTACACCATGTACCTCTGAACCGTAGAGGAGTAGAAGTACACCATGTACCTCTGAACCGTAGAGGAATAGAAGTACACCATGTAACTCTGAACTGTAGAGGAGTAGAAGTACACCATTTACCTCTGAACTGTAGAGGAATAGAAGTACACCATTTACCTCTGAACTGTAGAGAGTAGAAGTACACCATGTACCTCTGAACTGTAGTGCAGTAGAAGTACACCATGTACCTCTGAACTGTAGTCAAAGTACACCATGTACCTCTGAACTGTAGAGGAGTAGAAGTACACCATGTACCTCTGAACTGTAGAGGAGTAGAAGTACACCATGTACCTCTGAACTGTAGAGGAGTAGAAGTACACCATGTACCTCTGAACTGTAGAGGAGTAGAAGTACACCATGTACCTCTGAACTGTAGTGGAGTAGAAGTACACCATGTACCTCTGAACTGTAGAGGAATAGAAGTACACCATGTACCTCTGAACCGTAGAGGAGTAGAAGTACACCATGTACCTCTGAACTGTAGAGGAGTAGAAGTACACCATGTATCTCTGAACTGTAGTAGAAGTACACCATGAACCTCTGAACTGTAGAGGAGTAGAAATACACCATGTACCTCTGAACTGTAGAGGAGTAGAAATACACCATGTATCTCTGAACTGTAGAGGAGTAGAAGTACACCATGTACCTCTGAACTGTAAAGGAGTAGAAGTACACCATGTACCTCTGACTGTAGAGGAGTAGAAGTACACCATGTACCTCTGAACTGTAGAGGAGTAGAAGTACACCATGTACCTCTGAACCGTAGAGGAATAGAAGTACACCATGTACCTCTGAACCGTAGAGGAGTAGAAGTACACCATGTACCTCTGAACCGTAGAGGAATAGAAGTACACCATGTAACTCTGAACTGTAGAGGAGTAGAAGTACACCATTTACCTCTGAACTGTAGAGGAATAGAAGTACACCATTTACCTCTGAACTGTAGAGAGTAGAAGTACACCATGTACCTCTGAACTGTAGTGCAGTAGAAGTACACCATGTACCTCTGAACTGTAGTCAAAGTACACCATGTACCTCTGAACTGTAGAGGAGTAGAAGTACACCATGTACCTCTGAACTGTAGAGGAGTAGAAGTACACCATGTACCTCTGAACTGTAGAGGAGTAGAAGTACACCATGTACCTCTGAACTGTAGAGGAGTAGAAGTACACCATGTACCTCTGAACTGTAGTGGAGTAGAAGTACACCATGTACCTCTGAACTGTAGAGGAATAGAAGTACACCATGTACCTCTGAACCGTAGAGGAGTAGAAGTACACCATGTACCTCTGAACTGTAGAGGAGTAGAAGTACACCATGTATCTCTGAACTGTAGTAGAAGTACACCATGAACCTCTGAACTGTAGAGGAGTAGAAATACACCATGTACCTCTGAACTGTAGAGGAGTAGAAATACACCATGTACCTCTGAACTGTAAAGGAGTAGAAGTACACCATGTACCTCTGACTGTAGAGGAGTAGAAGTACACCATGTACCTCTGAACTGTAGAGGAGTAGAAGTACACCATGTACCTCTGAACTGTAGAGGAGTAGAAGTACACCATGTATCTCTGAACTGTAGTAGAAGTACACCATGTACCTCTGAACTGTAGAGGAGTATAAATACACCATGTACCTCTGAACTGTAGAGGAGTAGAAATACACCATGTATCTCTGAACTGTAGAGGAGTAGAAGTACACCATGTACCTCTGAACTGTAAGGAGTAGAAGTACACCATGTACCTCTGAACTGTAGAGGAGTAGAAGTACACCATGTACCTCTGAACTGTAGAGGAGTAGAAGTACACCATGTACCTCTGAACTGTAGAGGAGTAGAAGTACACCATGTACCTCTGAACTGTAGAGGAATAGAAGTACACCATGTACCTCTGAACCGTAGAGGAGTAGAAGTACACCATGTACCTCTGAACTGTAGAGGAATAGAAGTACACCATGTACCTCTGAACCGTAGAGGAGTAGAAGTACACCATGTACCTCTGAACCGTAGAGGAATAGAAGTACACCATGTACCTCTGAACTGTAGAGGAGTAGAAGTACACCATGTACCTCTGAACTGTAGAGGAGTAGAAGTACACCATTTACCTCTGAACTGTAGAGAGTAGAAGTACACCATGTACCTCTGAACTGTAGAGGAGTAGAAATACACCATGTACCTCTGAACTGTAGAGGAGTAGAAGTACACCATGTACCTCTGAACTGTAGTGGAGTAGAAGTACACCATGTACCTCTGAACTGTAGAGGAGTAGAAGTACACCATGTACCTCTGAACTGTAGAGGAGTAAAAGTACACCATATACCTCTGAACTGTAGAGGAGTAGAAGTACACCATGCACCTCTGAACTGTAGTGCAGTAGAAGTACACCATGTACCTCTGAACTGTAGTCAAAGTACACCATGTACCTCTGAACTGTAGAGGAGTAGAAGTACACCATGTACCTCTGAACTGTAGTGGAGTAGAAGTACACCATGTACCTCTGAACTGTAGAGGAGTAGAAGGTACACCATGTACCTCTGAACTGTAGAGGAGTAGAAGTACACCATGTACCTCTGAACTGTAGAGGAGTAGAAGTACACCATGTACCTCTGAACTGTAGAGGAGTAGAAGTACACCATGTACCTCTGAACTGTAGAGGAGTAGAAGTACACCATGTACCTCTGAACTGTAGAGGAGTAGAAGTACACCATGTACCTCTGAACTGTAGAGGAGTAGAAGTACACCATGTACCTCTGAACTGTAGAGGAGTAGAAGTACACCATGTACCTCTGAACTGTAGAGGAGTAGAAGTACACCATGTACCTCTGAACTGTAGAGGAGTAGAAGTACACCATGTACCTCTGAACTGTAGAGGAGTAGAAGTACACCATGTACCTCTGAACTGTAGAGGAGTAGAAGTACACCATGTACCTCTGAACTGTAGAGGAGTAGAAGTACACCATGTACCTCTGAACTGTAGAGGAATAGAAGTACACCATGTACCTCTGAACCGTAGAGGAGTAGAAGTACACCATGTACCTCTGAACTGTAGAGGAGTAGAAGTACACCATGTACCTCTGAACTGTAGAGGAGTAGAAGTACACCATGTATCTCTGAACTGTAGTAGAAGTACACCATGAACCTCTGAACTGTAGAGGAGTAGAAATACACCATGTACCTCTGAACTGTAGAGGAGTAGAAATACACCATGTATCTCTGAACTGTAGAGGAGTAGAAGTACACCATGTACCTCTGAACTGTAGTGGAGTAGAAGTACACCATGAACCTCTGAACTGTAGAGGAGTAGAAATACACCATGTACCTCTGAACTGTAGAGGAGTATAAATACACCATGTACCTCTGAACTGTAGAGGAGTAGAAGTACACCATGTACCTCTGAACTGTAGAGGAGTAGAAGTACACCATGTACCTCTGAACTGTAAAGGAGTAGAAGTACACCATGTACCTCTGACTGTAGAGGAGTAGAAGTACACCATGTACCTCTGAACTGTAGAGGAGTAGAAGTACACCATGTACCTCTGAACTGTAGAGGAGTAGAAGTACACCATGTACCTCTGAACTGTAGTGGAGTAGAAGTACACCATGTACCTCTGAACTGTAGAGGAATAGAAGTACACCATGTACCTCTGAACCGTAGAGGAGTAGAAGTACACCATGTACCTCTGAACTGTAGAGGAATAGAAGTACACCATGTACCTCTGAACCGTAGAGGAGTAGAAGTACACCATGTACCTCTGAACCGTAGAGGAATAGAAGTACACCATGTACCTCTGAACTGTAGAGGAGTAGAAGTACACCATGTACCTCTGAACTGTAGAGGAGTAGAAATACACCATGTACCTCTGAACTGTAGAGGAGTAGAAGTACACCATGTACCTCTGAACTGTAGTGGAGTAGAAGTACACCATGTACCTCTGAACTGTAGAGGAGTAGAAGTACACCATGTACCTCTGAACTGTAGAGGAGTAAAAGTACACCATGTACCTCTGAACTGTAGAGGAGTAGAAGTACACCATGTACCTCTGAACTATAGAGAAGTAGAAGTACACCATGTACCTCTGAACTGTAGAGCAGTAGAAGTACACCATGTACCTCTGAACTGCAGAGGAGTAGAAGTACACCATGTACCTCTGAACTGTAGAGCAGTAGAAGTACACCATATACCTCTGAACTGTAGAGGAGTAGAAGTACACCATGCACCTCTGAACTGTAGTGCAGTAGAAGTACACCATGTACCTCTGAACTGTAGTCAAAGTACACCATGTACCTCTGAACTGTAGAGGAGTAGAAGTACACCATGTACCTCTGAACTGTAGAGGAGTAGAAATACACCATGTACCTCTGAACTGTAGAGGAGTAGAAGTACACCATGTACCTCTGAACTGTAGTGGAGTAGAAGTATACCATGTACCTCTGAACTGTAGAGGAGTAGAGGTACACCATGTACCTCTGAACTGTAGAGGAGTAGAAGTACACCATGTACCTCTGAACTGTAGAGGAGTAGAAGTACACCATGTACCTCTGAACTGTAGAGGAGTAGAAGTACACCATGTACCTCTGAACTGTAGAGGAGTAGAAATACACCATGTACCTCTGAACTGTAGAGGAGTAGAAGTACACCATGTACCTCTGAACTGTAGAGGAGTAGAAGTACACCATGTACCTCTGAACTGTAGAGGAGTAGAAGTACACCATGTACCTCTGAACTGTAGAGGAGTAGAAATACACCATGTACCTCTGAACTGTAGAGGAGTAGAAGTACACCATGTACCTCTGAACTGTAGTGGAGTAGAAGTACACCATGTACCTCTGAACTGTAGAGGAATAGAAGTACACCATGTACCTCTGAACCGTAGAGGAGTAGAAGTACACCATGTACCTCTGAACTGTAGAGGAATAGAAGTACACCATGTACCTCTGAACCGTAGAGGAGTAGAAGTACACCATGTACCTCTGAACCGTAGAGGAATAGAAGTACACCATGTACCTCTGAACTGTAGTGGAGTAGAAGTACACCATGTACCTCTGAACTGTAGAGGAATAGAAGTACACCATGTACCTCTGAACCGTAGAGGAGTAGAAGTACACCATGTACCTCTGAACTGTAGAGGAATAGAAGTACACCATGTACCTCTGAACCGTAGAGGAGTAGAAGTACACCATGTACCTCTGAACCGTAGAGGAATAGAAGTACACCATGTACCTCTGAACTGTAGAGGAGTAGAAGTACACCATTTACCTCTGAACTGTAGAGGAATAGAAGTACACCATTTACCTCTGAACTGTAGAGAGTAGAAGTACACCATGTACCTCTGAACTGTAGTGCAGTAGAAGTACACCATGTACCTCTGAACTGTAGTCAAAGTACACCATGTACCTCTGAACTGTAGAGGAGTAGAAGTACACCATGTACCTCTGAACTGTAGAGGAGTAGAAGTACACCATGTACCTCTGTTACTTACCACCTCTGCTTATATGTCAGCTGAGGTCAAACGTTTTGTCAATAGGACTTTTATTTTGAAAGGACACATCCGGATGTTATGGGTCAGCTTGACTCCCGCCTCTCATTCGGAGAGTAGTAGACCGCTCCGTGCAGGGCATGTGACGGAGAGCTGCTCGCTGATCCCCGGGGACCGGACGGTTGTATCGGACATGTCTTCCCGGCCGGACCAAGACACCGGCAGGTATCGGAAGAAGAGCTCTACCGAAGGCCAGCACCGGGAGGAGAAGTCACTCCGGCACGGCAGAATAGGTATCTGTACTCATACTTATAATATAGGAGCCATGAATTACTCTACACATTTGAGGTACTTTGTATTTTCATTTAAACGCATAACTGCACAAAGTTGTGATCTAAGAGTTAAATAAAAGTATTTTGTGTATTTAAAAAGTAATCTATAATGTACCAGTTATAATTGGCTAATGGACAATATAATACATGAACTATCCCTGATTATTCACCCTAATAACAAATAGTATTTATAATTAAAGCAGGCTATGGCGTAGATGTGATTTGGTCATGTTTACGGTTGTTATTATTTTATCCTTAATCCTTGTGGATCCCCTCCAGTTTAAAAGAGCAGCATTTAAATAATAAAAGTCTGGTTAGCTATAATGTTTAAAACCTTTCAAATTTATTAAAAGATCAATAATCTATGAATATTATAATGTGTATTGCTGGACATAACGCAGTGTCACACTGGATACTCCAGTTTCCCATAACACACAGTGCAACCGACTGGCTCCAAACAAGTTGTGATGTCAACATTGCTGCTGCTATGGTGTTAAACTGACATTCAAACTCTGCCAAACATATCTGTACAGTGAAGCAAAAGGAAACCAATTATATTATTTTAATAATCACTCATACATCCCAGA
The DNA here is from genome assembly GCF_902827115.2 of Pseudochaenichthys georgianus. Taxonomy (NCBI): domain Eukaryota; kingdom Metazoa; phylum Chordata; class Actinopteri; order Perciformes; family Channichthyidae; genus Pseudochaenichthys; species Pseudochaenichthys georgianus. The sequence continues at coordinate 46,960 of NW_027263003.1, forward strand.
TGTACTTGCTTTCTCATCAACAGTGACACCTTGAAGACCCTACCCCATCAGCCACAAGCTCTGTGCTTAAAATAAAAGTAAGCCTCTTGCCATGTTGGTCACGTTCACTTCTTCATGTTTCTAACAGTGCGTGGATTCTCCAGAGATTCTGCAAGTCTGAAGAGAACTGTCTCCATATGTGAGGAAAACTTCCCAACAGGTAAGAGACTGGAACACTCCGCTCGTGTTTAGATGGTTACTCTAAATCTTTGAAAACTCTGGCAGGACTAGGAGAGCTTTTCTGATGTTCTGAGGTCAATGCCTAATCTCAATGTTTGTGCTAGAGCTTTGCAACATAAGGGTTACCATCCAGCCAACTATCCTAACCTTTACCATATGTGACTATCGAATGGTTAAGGGTATATTGACCATTGCTAATCGTGGCTAACCAGATCACATAATTAATCAATTGATTCCATCTAGAAAAATAACACCTTTTTAAAATATTGCCATACAAGTTGATACAGAAGATGAATCCTAATGACTTTCTGCAACAGTTGGAGTGAGCTCAGTTAATGGACTGAACAGCAGGCTCAGAAACACAGGCTTTAGAAAAGACAGTCTTTTTTTCAGACTTGGCAAAGTTCGGGATACAGTTGATACGTAAGACAGGAACCCAAAACAGACGAGGAGTAGGCAAAACTGGGTCAGGAAACGTAGTAAGGTCAGGTACACGATAAACACTAATCACTGGGAGAAAGAAACTGCTGGAACACGTGACTCGGAGGTACAAAGAGGAACTGATACCGAGGGGAGTGGAGACACACACCAGACACACAGGGGCACATGGAGAATAACTGAGATGATACACAGGTGAGGAACAATCCAGAGTGGTGACTCTGGAACGAGAAGAGGCATAACGATATAAGAAAGGAATTACAAAATTGCTAAAACAAAGTTAACCTGAGAGGACCTTACACTTCCGTAAACTGATGCCATTGCCATCAGTCTCAGCTGTAGGCTGCTTTGTGTTATACACTGATAAACACATGTTAGTATGCTAATGTGCTAAGCTAGGATGGTAAACGTCATACCTGCTTAATAGTGCCATGAAAGCATTGTTAGCATGCTAATGTGCTAAGCTAGGATGGTAAACGTCATACCTGCTTAATAGCGCCATGAAAGCATCGTTAGCATGCTAATGTGCTAAGCTAGGATGGTAAACGTCATACCTGCTTAATAGCGCCATGAAAGCATTGTTAGCATGCTAATGTACTAAGCTAGGATGGTAAACGTCATACCTGCTTAATAGCGCCATGAAAGCATTGTTAGCATGCTAATGTGCTAAGCTAGGATGGTAAACGTCATACCTGCTTAATAGCGCCATGAAAGCATTGTTAGCATGTTAGTATGGTATCATGCTTCAGTTAGCATTTAGCCCAATATCACAAATGTTACATTTGTCTCAGTGCTCTTCACAGTGTGTACAGAATATCAGTATGACAATACGACACCCTCTGTCCTTAGACCCTCTGTCCTCAGACCCTCTGTCCTTAGACCCTCACATCGTACAAGGAAACACTTCTGGAGAAAACACACAGTTTAAAGGGAACATGGGAGAAACCTCAGGGAGAGCAACAGAGGAGGGATCCCTCTCCCAGGACGGACAGACGTGCAATAGATGCCGTGTGTAAATTGAAAAGATAATACATTTGCAACATAGGTAGTCCAAATGTTTGGAAATGCATCTGTGTATAATAGGAAGATGAATCCACGAGGATATCCATCCAGGACCTATGATCCAGGACCACAGCCACGACTCAAGATCCAGGGCTCGCGATCCAGGACACAGGATAAGATGGACTTTTATTAATCCCTCGTGGGGAAATTATTTCTCTGCATTTGACCCATCCTAGTGTTAGGAGCAGTGTGCTGCCATTTTGAACGGCGCCCGGGGAGCAGTGTGGGGAACGGTGCCTTGCTCAGGGACACCTCGGTAGCACTTGGTCTTGCCGGGACTTGAACTGGTGACCTTCCAGTTCCCAAGCCAAGTCCCTATCGACTTCACCACCACCGCCCCAGGACCGCAGGATCATCCATGACTCCGGATCCCGGGCGTATATAGACACCAAAAAGAAAGAGATTTGGGGAAGCTGGGTTAATGGGAACATGAGAGGACACAGGTACAGACAGAGAGAAGGAAGAAGTAAGATGTCCCCCGACAAACTAAGCCTATATCAGCAAAACTAGGGGCTGAATCTAATCAGCCCTAACTATAAGCTTTATCAAAAAGGAAGGTCTTAAGCGCACTCTTAAAAACGGATAGGCTGTCTGCCGCCCGAACACAAACTGGAAGCTGATTCCACAAATGTGGAGCTTGATAAGAAAGGCTCTGGCTCCCATTGTACTTTTAGAGACTCTAGGAACAACCAACAACCCTGCATTCTTGGAACGCAAATGCGCTAGTAGGACAGTAGGGTATAATGAGTTATTTAAGGTAAGATGGCGCCTGCCCATTAAGGGCTTTGTAGGCGGGAAGAAGAATTTTTAAATTCTATCCTGTGTTCTATAGGGAGCCAGTGTAAGGCAGCCAGAACAGGAGTAATGTGGTCCCTTTTCCTAACTCTGGTTAGTACACGAGCCGCAGCATTTTGAATCAGCTGAAGCGACTTGACTGACTTCTTGGTACTCCCTGATAATAAAGAGTTACAATAATCCAGCCTAGAAGTAACAAATGCATGGACTAGTTTCTCTGCATCGTTTTGAGGCAAAATATGCCTGATTTTTGCAATGTTACGTAGATGGAAGTAGGCGGTCCTTGAAATTGATTTTATGTGGGCGTTAAAGGATAAATCCTGATCAAATATAACACCAAGATTCCTTACAGTCTCACTGGAGGCCAAATTAATGCCATCCATAGTTAGTATATCTTTAGATCATTTGTTTCGTAGATTCTTCGGGCCAAGTACAATAACTTCAGTTTTGGTCGTGTTTAACATCAAAACGTTTAAGGTCATCCACGTTTTTAAGTCCTTAAGGCAGTCTTGAATTTTATTTAGATGATTAATTTCATCAGGCTTGATTGATAAATATAGTTGAGTATCATCCGCATAACAATGAAAGTTTACAGAATGATTCCTTATAATATTGCCTAACGGAAGCATATATAATGTGAACAAAATAGGTCCGAGCACTGAGCCCTGTGGCACTCCATGGCTAACTTTGGTTTGCGTGGAAGATTCATCGTTAGCACCGCTGTGCAGTGGTGGAAAGTAATTAAGTATATTTACTCAAGTGCTGTACTTAAGTACATTTTGAGGAACATGTACTTTACTTGAGTATTTTCATTGTATGCCAATTTATACTCTACAACATTTTAGCAGCAAATATTCGACTTTTTGCTCGCTACATTCATTTGACATTGACAACATAAGTTACTAGTAACCTTTGCTAGATGTTATTATTAATAGACACATTAAATCAACTAACACACTATAATGTACTTTTATGGATGTAAATACCTTGCCGTATAACATATATTAATGTTATGTCATCCAACAGCTGCAAAATGATAGACACATTAATCTATTACTAATTATAAACCAGTGGAATAGTTTTTCGAAACTATTCGCTTTAGATAATGCATACATTTAGATTTACGACTTAAGTAACTTTGACCTTTAACAGAGTATTTGTACTCTTTTACCTGAGTACTTCTTCCACCACTGCAGCTGGGCCTATACAGCCTCACAGTGGCTGTGTAGTCTCTTAATGTTATAATCACATATTTCATATTATTTCCCAAAGCAACAAAGGGGGCACTGAAGTCCTGCTTGTCACCCCTTGCAGTTTTGTTGGAGAGGATATTTCACGAGTAAAGAAATAAATCTCTCCACCTGGACGAGTCACGAGAAATCACATGACATGAGTAAAAGTCATGAGGGAGAATTTGAAGTGTTTTATACCTTGAACCTGAGTTCCTCTGGAGTCACTGATTCATCTGTCAGGTGCTCATCGTCTGCTGAAGTCACAAGATGAGCTCAAACACATAAACCTACTTTTCTTGAACCACTTTTATCAACCAATTATTATTTGTATTTGAAATACATCATTATAAGGTGTATATAGGTGTGTTTACAACTGCAGCGAACGCCTCAGGTCATTCATGTTTGTTCTTTTTAGCAAACATCAACAAGAGAGGTAGTTTCATCTAACTGCATGTGATGTCATTAAAATACTCAAAAATACTGCAGTTGACCTTTTTTATGCAGCTTTACTGAGTAGCTAAGTAATTAAAGTTACATTTAAAATGGGCTATAATACACTTCCTGGTCTCCTTATGGCACCTATAACTGAGACAGCTTTACATGCTGTGTGACATCTCTCATGCAACACTGAGCAGAGGGGAGTCCAGTCATTCAGGGTTCAGGTGCAAGTCAATGTCCGCCATTCACAAGTGTACTTAAGTCAAATTTGAAAAAGTATACGCATCAAAAAACACGTTAAGTACCAAAAGTATACTTGTTTTGCAGAATGGCCCATTTAGGCAACACATATTGAAATGATTGTAATACAATAATTGATGCGTTAATGTGTTCATCCCTTCAATGTTGCTCTTGGTAAAATGGGGGTTTATTTGAATGACTTTATACTGCTGGGTAGCTTAACCAATAATACTATTTGATCATGTATTAGTTGATTTATATTTGATATTAATAACCTAAATCTGCAAAGTAACTAGTAACTTAATATGAAAAATAAATGTAGTGGATTTAAAAGTATAAAGTAGCATAATGTGGAAAAAGTTAAGTACAAGTACCTATATTTTTTTAGCAAAGAGTAAATGTACTTTACAACACTGGTTGCAAGTGACACCGTTATGGACAGTACCTCAAACATGACGTTTATAAGCATTTTAATGAAATATGTGGTTTTGTAATGCACTCACATCGGGTGGATAATGTTCATTTACATTCAGCTCAGCAGCTGTGACTGATATACACATTTTGATGTTTAAGGGTTACATTCATGTGGTTAATAAGATCTGAGAGCAGGATGTGTAGTGAGAGTGAACCTTCATTCATGTTTGTGTCTGTGTGTCTGTGTGTCTGTGTGTGTGTGTGTGTGTGTGTGTGTGTGTGTGTGTGTGTGTGTGTGTGTGTGTGTGTGTGTGTGTGTGTGTGTGTGTGTGTGTGTGTGTGTGTGTGTGTGTGTGTGTCTGTCTGTCTGTCTGTGTCTCTGTCTCTCTGTGTGTGTGTGTGTGTGTGTGTGTGTGTGTGTGTGTGTGTGTGTGTGTGTGTGTGTGTGTGTGTGTGTGTGTGTGTGTGTGTGTGTGTGTGTGTGTGTGTGTGTGTGTGTGTGTGTGTGTGTGTGTAGCTCTGCCCGTGCTGCTGGATGTGGTCGGGGGTCCCGAGAGTCTTCCTGCAGACGAGCAGACACAGGAAATGCTGAGAGGGAAACTGCGCATTCTGCAAGCTGACAGCACCGAGGTCAACGCTCTGTTCATGGTACACACACACACACACACACACACACACACACACACACACACACACACACACACACACACACCACACACACACACACACACACACACACACACACACACACACACACTCCTGGCATTTTACGCTGTACAAGAGTCCAGTTTCTCACAAGCTATGAATGACTGGGTTTGTAAAGGCTGTCTGTCTGCTTGGTTTGCAGGACTGCTTCAAGTGTTAAAATGGTAGCTTAAACATAAACAATATATATTCGAAACCCTAAGAATAAGTTATAAAACAGAAACGAAAGGAAATCTAAATGTTCAAAATAGTTAGTGATTACATTGATGCGACTGATCCTTGCAGATCACTAGTTCTAAGTTAATTTCATATTGGTTGTGGTTGACTCTAAATATCTGAATATCCAAAGAAACTTCTTAAGCCACTCCTTAATAATACATTTTTTTTCTTTATTACAGCTAAATGATACTACATTTAGTTTCTCTCTCTGTCTACAGGAGCTGTCTACTCATCTGATCTCCATCAACAGTGAAGAAAATATAATGTTTGTCACATTCAAAACATTTGAAGAAATATGGAAGTTCACCACATATTACACTATCGGTAGGTATTTAAAATAAGGCTAAAGTCCAAAAGAGAAAAATGTAATTGTACTTTTCATATTTCTGACCTACTGTATGGAGTACTGGGTAGTAATGATAATGCTAATACCGCTATTGCTGCTGCTAGCAGACATAATGCCAGTGGTCATAGTTCAGAACGTGTGTTAAAGAATAGGTCTGTTCAGAGCATCGCTTCTTCCTCCTGTGCTGCAGGTCTCCTGGGGCGCTGCATGGAGGGTCTGCTGTTAGACCAGAGGTTTTGTCTCAGTTCTCTGAAGGAGGACATCAGGATCCAGGTCTCCATTCAGGAGGAGACCCTCAGCCTGATCTACAAAGGCATCCTCATGCAGGAAGGTGGGGGACAGCACTAACAATAGCTAATAGTGGCCTCTAAAAGGTGGGAAAGTGGAAACATTATAAACCCAAGAGCTGTAATTAAACCAGTGATGTTGAACCACTGTGTTCAACACCAGTGTGCCGTGGGAAATTAACAAATCGCACTTAATCGGTCCCCAAAAATATTATGAAGTTACTGCAGATAGTTTGTTAAGCGTCTGTGCCTTCAATGTAGTGGCTGGCTAATGAAATACTCTTCCATGCCAGTGGGTGGCAGTAGGTAGCGCGATAACGATGTTCATTTAAGACAGTAGAATTAGGTGATGTCGATGGAGACAAACAGCGATGGATACATATTTGAAGATGAAAAAGGCAGAACTGGGTCCTGGACAAAGATCGGAGTGATAGTCAACAGCAATACAAAATGAAAACGTGTCATTAAGTCACTTGAAAAACACTGATATGAACCAATAATGATCTTTTAAACAAATCACATGCAACTGACCATTTTAAATAAAGAAATATATGACATGCTGACAGTTCACACGGCTATCTTTAGGGTCTTTCTTTGCTAGCTGTAGCACCAACCAGATGTTCGACAGCTCCACCTCTGGAGGGGACCTGTACCTGGAGCAGGGGGACATAGCCCAGTTCGAGCCCCCCTTCCTGGGCTCAGGGTGGACCATGCTCTGCCTGGCTGATGGAGGCCGAGGCACTGCTCCCAGACCTGCTGTGAAGCCCGTCGTCCCTTTCTATCAGTGAGTCACATGATGGGCTCAATACGGTCTCATCCAAGTATGTCTCACTGACAGTCACGTTTCAAGTTCTCACATGATACGGTCTGTCCACAGGTGGTTTCTCAAATCCTGTGCAGAGGGCATTTTAGTTGGTGATGGGAAACCCTCCTGTGACTTCCCTCTGCAGTTGGTAAGATAAGAGAAAGAATCTGTTTGAATTATGAACACACCTTTCTATTGAGGGCTCAATGTGATTACATACGGGAGCTGACTTGGGCAAAGGAGCGACAACAGCCCAAACACTAGAGCTTCAGAAACAATGCAAGTATAAAACCTTTCTCTTTATTGCAGGTTTATTTGGAATGCAGCATTTTGTATTTGCAAGTGCTTCATTAATAGGTGCTTTCACACCGCAGTACTTTTCCCACAAAGGTTCATCAGAACTTAGTTCATCAGAACTCTTTAGTTCTCATGGACTAAATAACCGGAGTAAGTCCCTGGGGGTGGATTAGGCAAATGAAGCCGCTGACGTCACTTCTTCTTCTTCCGCTTTGAGTTTACTGGCAGGCCGCAAACCACTTCAGCCTTCCGAGTAAATCTCCAGAACGCCGACACCTCCTCATCTCCACCGCTCCCATGTTTTATTTTGTGTTGCCATAAGTTAGTCTCTATGCGTTTCTGCGCTGGGCTAATGCTAATAGTGCTAATGCTAATAGTGCTAATGCTAATAGTGCTAATGCTAATAGTGCTAATGCTAATAGTGCTAATGCGAGGATAATAAAATGGCGGCTTCACAAAACTTTTTGGGAGTTTGACGGGGCGTGGTTTGCAATCCGCCAGCCAATCAGACACAGGAACCTTTTTCTCCCACGAAGGTCCGGCTCTCTAGCAGGACGGGAAAGGGGGTAAAAAGGTTCTGATGAACTCATTTGGTTCCGGATTTTTTTGGTGTGAACGCAACATTTTGGAACTAAAGTGGGAAAAGTACTGCGGTGTGAACGCGCCTAATGCCACATTTTAAGTAAACCATGTGCATGTTTGTCAAGTTGGTGAAGATATTCTATCTTTTGGCACATTTGGATTTTCATATTTGCATTGTTTCTGAAGCTGCAGCGAGTTTCTCCTAAAGGGAGAGTTTTGGGCCGCTGTTGCACGTTTGTACCTGCCAGCCATACTTACATATTGCCTGAATCTTTTAAACGCGTTTCAATTTCTAACACTAGTATCATTTCAAGAGGCCTCTTCTTTACTTTAAACTTTAATCTCTTTAGTATTTCTTTGAAAATGTTTGCCTTTTCCCCCTCTCTCCACAACTGAGATTTAAACTGCTTTTCACATTGGGACTTCAACACTTCAACTGAGAGGAAATCCTCCCTCTGTAACGACTGTCCAACTGACATCTCAACCACTTTACCTGCACACACATCAACTGACACTTCAAGTCCTTTAACACTAGAACCGCCAGAGGTCGCTGTATACCTAAAACCGCTTTATACCTCAACCACTTTACCTGCACACACATCAACTGACACTTCAAGTCCTTTAACACTAGAACCGCCAGAGGTCGCTGTATACCTAAAACCGCCAACGGGTAAAATGTACCCGCTATTGATTTCCAAGGTACAATGTTCTTTTATTTATCATACAGAACAGTGAGTTTTGATCGCACAGGGATGAAACGTATACCATAGAATCTGTGGACTCTCAGCTTTTCATATGATATAGTTTGTGCAGATAACATGAAGTATAAATATCGCTAAGAGTGCTGATTTAAACGCTTGGTGTTAGTCTTGTGTTTTGTTTAGGTCCAAATCTATAACTATCTATCATCTATCTGTAATGTTCTGTTCTATGACATATAATTGTCTACATAAACAGATGACGCGGACTACTTCTCTCATTCCCAGTGTCCATCTTTATTCACGTCACGTAACCTGCACACATCCATTACGTCCTCAACGTGAGCTCAGTCATCCAAGATTCTTGTATTCTCCAAGATGTTACACTATCTATAACTATCAGACAAAAGGCGTTACTATAGCAACACGTCATGTTTACGCTGCATTTCTATGAGGTAAATATTACCCGCTGGCGGATATAGTGTATAAATGGCAATTTTGTTGGCGATTTTTCAATCTGACTTCATATTGACAATTGTTAACAACAGAGGGTGCTACATAACACACTTTCAGGAAAGTCACGGACTGGGAGACTTTAATTTGTTATTGAAAACCAGTTCCAATGCCGTACTTAGTGCCCCGGCACTAAGTACCCCAGGGCACTAAGTACCAATCGTGTTCAAACCGGAGTACTTTTCCCTGAGGGAAGATTACGCAAATGAGCCGCTGACGTCACTTCGTCTTATTATACTCTCGTATACTGCCACCCAAAGTCCCCGGCCGGAAGTTACTTCCGAGTAAATCGCCAGAACGCCGACACCTCCTCATCTCCACCGCTCCCATGATTTGTGTTGCCATAAGTTATTCTCTTTCCGTTGGTGCGCGGGGCTAATGCTAATGCTAATGCCAGCAATTACAATGGCGGCTTCAAAAAACGTTTCAGGGGCGTGGTTTGCAATTCGCCCAGCCAATAGAAATTGGTACTTTTTTGGTACCACCTCTCTAGCAGGCACTAAAAATGGGGATAAAAGTTCCCGGCACTAAGTACTCTTTTTTGTGTGAACGCGACATAAGGGGTACTAACGGAACTAAATGGGAAAAGTACGGGGAAAAGTACTCCGGTGTGAACGAGCCTAATAAGTTGAACCTAATATTCTTTTATTTAAACTTAATATTATTGCTTTGAACTAACCTAATACGGTTCAGTTTTTTCAGTGAGCTCTTCTGAATACTAAGTACAGTGGCAATGTATCCAATCTCTTTTGTTCAGCCAGAGGAACCTGTCTTGCCACAATGGAGTACGATGCTGGGGGCCCAGATGAGATGAGCGTGGCCCCTGGTGATCGCATCATCATCGTGGGACTTCTGGTGTCTTGTTTTGAGTGGTTCACAGGGAGGAAGGAGGCCACAGGAGAAGTGGGTCTGGTGAAGACAAGCCTGGTGGAACCCTCCACTGACATCACCCAGTGAGTTTACCAGTATCACAGAGTTAGCTGTTGTTAAATTGATTTGCAACAGAGTATAATATCTTGTTCTTACGTGGTCACCTTTCCAGGTCAGAAGATATTTTTTTGGATGGAGAGGAAAGAACACTCTTCAGTGTGCAAGAGGACAAAGTCTTAGAGGAAACAACTGCGTTACTGCAGAAGAAATCCCAATATGATACCGGTCAGAAATACAAACTTGGTGAGACAAAAACGCTGCAAACTCACAGGTCAAAAACCCAACAAGTATTCCAAGCAAAGTAATAATGTTGTCATTGCCTATAGAAAAACAAACACCAGTTAGCCAGAAGGCTTTCATCATGTGGATGACATACATGTTTGTGTCAAACGTCATGGCAATCAGTCAGAAAGTGGTTGATAAGGTTCATTGAAAAATGTTGGTAATACTGAACAAAACCTTAAAGAGCCTGTGACAGCATCCCAACAACTGTTGTGCAATGAAATATTGGGCTACTAGTAATCTCGAACCGTCAGCTTAAAAAAGAAAAAGCGATACCGTTCCGTTAAATATCAATAATTTCGAACATCGTGGGAAATTCCTTCGACTCATTTTGAAGTTTTGGGGGAAGCCGGAAGTGACGTCAATGCGGGAACGCTTCGAGAGCCAAACACGGACAAAGTGTGTTGTGTCATGCGTAGAAATGGTGAATTACTGAGTTTAGGCACGTTAATAACGTTTTAATGAAGCAGCTTGGAAGCAGGAGTGGGTGTCAGCCGGGCCCTCCCAAATCCACCGTTACATCTGGGACCCAGGAGATGGCACCATTGGAGGAGACGACCTACCGCGCCGGCAGTGGACCACTCTAAACCGTCTACGAACTGGGGTCGGTCGCTTTAAAACCTCGATGAAGACGTGGGGCTTGGCGGACAGTGCGGCATGCGAGTGCGGTGACCCTGAGCAGACCGCTGTCCATATAATCACCATCTGACCCTTATATGGACCACCCTCGGAAGCCAGCCTCTTCGACCTAGGACCAGAGATGCGGGCATGGCTACACGACACCGAGTTGGACATATAACGTTATACGAAAGAAGAAGAAGAAGTTGACTGCAGTATATTCATATTCGTCAGTGCTTTCATGTCAATTTGGCGACATAAACATAAATGATCGTGGTGAAGATGATGATTACATTAGGATTAAAAATCGGGAGTGAGAGCTGCTGAATTTCCTCCCGTCGGATGTGATATAAAAACAAATCGATTATTTTTGTGGTTGTAAACTCAAGTGGATGAAACTACATTTATTAGTGCTTTCATGTCAATTCGGCGAACATATGATACATTAAATGATGAGTGAGGATGATGATTAAAAATCGTTTGTTTGAGCCGGTCTGCATTTACTGATGAGAAAACAAACCGATGCTTTTTGTAGTTGTAGTAGTACACCAACGTGGATTAAACATGTGTTTTTTTTACCACAATGTTGGGAAATTAATGGATAAAATGCACGGATTATTATTATTATTCCACTCCGATCGGGGACACTAGGTCCACCGTTTCCCCGCAGCGAGGGCTCCCCCCGTTGACAGTTTACGTGGGGCTGGGGTGCAGTGGCGGACTGGCCATCGGGACGAATCCCGATGGGCCGGTACCGAAGTGGGCCGGTCGGATAAGTAACTAGCACATCCCCCATAGGCGGCGCGTGAGGCTCAGGTTTGAGAAGGCTACATAAGCTTCTTTTACCTGACGCTGCCCGCCTCCGGCGTCTATAGAAAAGAGATCCACTCAGTGTGCGGAGTTTAAATCTCTCAAGTCATATTACAGGATAAAGGAAATACAGTTTAAACTGCCGTATGCAGAGAAGACGCCGACGTGTCGCACTTATCATTCATATTACATCATCAATCAGATCATCGATCATATAATATCATAATATATCATATTTCCTGATCTGAGTCAGCTTCTCCAGCCTCATCTGGCCGTGCAACACTCACAGTGTCACAGACTGGATGCAGAAGTATTATTTAACACATTATGTTGACGAAACACTCGAGACAAATGTAATTTAAAGTCAGATCCACTCGTGTCTTAGACGTGAACGCGCTCTCAGCTGGAGAGAGAAACCCTGGCTTGATTTACCGAGTTGATAACCAGCGTCGTAGGACCGCTTAGCGAGATCTCGTTGTTAGTTTGTTGTTGTTAGTTTGTTTGTTACTCAAACATATCCAGGGTCTGTTGAACTGGCTTCGTAGTACAGGGCACAGGTGGCGAGCAGCGCTAATGTCAAAGACACAGACATTATACATTATATTTGTATTTTACCAGGATGCAGTGACACAAATATTTACATATTTACATTTACTATCTACAGCACCCGCCGCCCCTGACATCCCCCACTCCCCCCGTTGACAATTTACTAGCGGGTACCGAAGTGGGCCGGTCGAGAGTCCCGGGATGATTTGTAGTCCCATTCCACCACTGGCTACATGACCATATGATCGCCCATATTGACGCACCTCATTCCTAACTTCTAACAGATACAACATAAACCGATCCTTCAGCCTCATATGAGCTCTCAGACACGTTCAACATTAACCTGTCATCGCTGTCTGAGCTTGCTGCTGTGTGCGCCGTCGTGCGTTTACATCTGACTGTATATATATATATATAAAGGTTTACATGCAGAAGCTGGGATCCTGAACGGTGCAGCTGGAGCGCTGTGCCCGCAATGACGTCACCCATCATTTGGCGGGACTTGAAGAATCCAGAGAAGATCCAGAAAATGGTCGACATTGAAGGATTAATGGTTATCAAAGTACAAATATCCAAAATCAGTTCAGTAACGGTTTCAAGGGGACAATATTTACTCAAATTGACGGGTTTGGATGATGGGGGAAAACCGTGTCACAGGCTCTTTAAGGAGTTGTCAAATATTAATAGGATTCAATCGGACTCAAACCATGTCCAGATAGACAGTTGTTGAGGTTCCACTGGGTTTCCTCATTCTCTTTTTGTACTTTGTTTTGTTCAATCCCAGATACGATGAGTTGCCAAGACTCTGAGAAACAAAATCACGTATGTATTGACATCTACAGTAAAAGTGACGTTAATATATCTAAAAGTCTTTATGTATTACATATTCTCTATTTCTGATTTTCATTTTGCAGTCGGCACTTCAAGCAAAGTTGATGCTCAGACTGACCTTAAGAGAAATATTCAGAGGATACTTGATCAGGGAAAGCACTCCTCACCAGATCCCGTAGTGAGCGTTAACGGGACTCTAAAGGAACCGCGCCTTGCAACAGAATCAAAGAACCCCATCCCTCCGTGCTTCACGGTCCACCCAGTGGTCGAAGGAAACACCAATACCGAGAACTTCATCCCCCTCCTCTCTTTCCTGGAGGGACGAGACTACAGAGCAGAGTTTGGCGTCCTGTATGGACTGGGTTCAGAACTCCTCGCCTCCTCCATCTTCACCGGTCACTCTGACGAGGATGAGTTGATTGCCTTCCTGGGTGTTGCTAGGGAAACAGCCAGGAAGAAGCGACTCTATTGGCCGCATACTCGGTTGTGTTTTCTGTTGGGTAAGCTTTGTGCTGGGAGGTTGAAGTTCAGCCAGGCCCGGGTGTACATGGAGGAAGCCCTCAGCGTGCCACGAGAGGGCTTCACGGACCTCAGGTTGTTGGCCAGCATCTACTCCAGACTGGTTCCCATTTACCTCCTGCAGAAAAATACTGAGAGTTTCTTTGCTCTGGCCGAACGACTCGCTGCCTTGCTATTTGGAATCCCAGACTGCCTGGCGTGTTTAGAAGACAACTCCGCTCTTAAATACATCCTCAAGAAAGCTGTTCTATCTCACAACCAAATGGCGGAGGCCCGGGCTTGTTACCAATTGGCGAAGCACCACTTGACTCATGCTGAAGGATTGCGAGTTGTTCCTTATCTCGAAAGACTACTTGTTCTTTCTGGTGAAGCTCAAAGGACTTGGGGGACCTCTCCCAGCCAGGAGTACCTCACACTGGGAAGGATGTACAGTGAACTCCAGCTCCCCCACCTCAGTGTGAGTTCAGCCAGGAGAGCCTCTCTGCAGCCCTGTGCCACACTGACAGACTGTCTCAGCAGCATGGCGCTAGCTATGCACAATGTCAACAGACTGTATGCGTTCACAGAACAGGAAGCGCCTGTCCCGCCTGAAGTGGCTCCATATTTACACCAGGCCCTTTCTTCTATCCAAGGAGAAGGAAGTGATCGATACCATGTTCTGGGTCATCGGATTGCTGTTTGTCTCAGCCAACTGTTCTGCAAGAACTCAATGGTTGGACAGGCCATCTGCCGCATGCATACTCTGATCAACAACACCGGACGCTCACTCTGCATCTCCGTCCCAGAGAGAAACAGCGCCCTCACCTGGCTGGCATGGCTTCACATTGACAATCATCAGCCAGATGTTGCTTTGGATGTCCTGGATCTGGTCCTAGCTTCCATGCCAGAACACTGCACGACCCCTCAGGAAGGTCTGTGGACGTCTTTATGTGTTCAAAATAACAGTCAGAGGGATTGAGAGGGGCAAGTAAATGTTTCTAGTATCTAAGGAGCAACTTACAATTTTGAACTACAGTCAAATACACCTTTGTAACTGTCATTGTTCACTGAAACCAGCAATCTAGTGCCTTGCTAACAGACTAAGCTAGTCTTAAGAGTAATGACCATTTTAATCATTGCTTTCTATGAATGATTGCCCTGGTATTCTAGCACTATCTCCGAGGCTAAAAGTCGACCGTGTTTCCTGATGTCCTTTTCCCTATTTAGTCCACAGAAAGATATTGGATCCTTAGAAAAGTTATTACTTAACAGTGATTTAGATTTTGCAAAAGCACTTCCTGGTTAAACATCCAACCAAAGGAATCGTTTAACTCCAATATTTAAATGCCATCATGTGCTGCTCTTTACTCAAGCAGTCACAGTATAGGTTTGAACTGAAGAAATGCGCAGACTTTTTAAAGATGTGTCTTCATTAAAAAACCATAATCAGTGTGAAGGCAAGGCAAAAACCCGATTTGAAAACAGGCTATTTCCAAACCGCTGAAGTAAATGTCTCTAATTTAACATACAGGTGTGGTCCTCAACATGCGTGGTGTTGCACTTCGATACATGGGTGACCTCCGGAGGGCAGCAGAGAGCTATCAGGCTGCTGTGGACATCTGCCAAGAGTATGAGGACATGCCAAACTGGGCTGTAGCTCAGGCTAACCTAGGTAAGATAGAATAGACTTGCAGACACATGAATGGACTCTGGTTCTGTGGGTGACTGTTGTTCTT
>NW_027263003.1:70000-75159 GCF_902827115.2 Pseudochaenichthys georgianus
AGGGAGAAGCGGAGGTGTTGCCCACGTTGCCTTTTCGGGCTGGGCCCGGCCGGGCTCCGTGGCAAGCCCGGCCACCAGACGCTCGCCGACGAGTCCTCCTTCTGGGCCTGGCTCCAGAAGGGGACCCCGGGCTTCCTCCGGGCCGGGTATCCTCACTTCTTGGTTTTTCTTTCATGAGGTCTTTTGAACCAATCTTAGTCTGGCCCCTTGCCTGAGACCAATTTGCCATGGCAGACCCTACCAGGAACACAAGGTTCCAGACAACACAGCCCCCAGGTTCATCAGGGCACACAAACCTCTCCACCACGGTAAGGTGCTGGTTCTTCAGAGAGACTTTCAACATATGAGGACATAATTTTTTCAAAAACGACTTCCTGTTCAAAGACAATACTTAGGTTGTATACTTATTAGGTCCTACTTATCCCAAATAGATAGGAGAAATTAAAAAGTGCATACTAAAAAAAAGCTCGGGCTTCAGGAGGATAAGGAAGCAAAAAGCAAATGTGGATGCCATTGTGTTTCCTTTATCTTTAAATCTCAGGTTTCTTCTTCCTCATATGCTTCCTTGATATGCTGTGTGACCAAAAGCTACAAAAAAAGTATACAGTGTGTCACCACATTGCCACCACAGTCATGTCCAGTGAAATTAAGATAATCTGCCAAAAATGGTGCATCATTGGGGCATCCCAAGTCCCAAGCATTCTTTATGAAATACAAAGACCATTGTCACTAAATGACTCACGAAGGGCTGTTACCACCCTACACATTGCTGTTCTCTCCACAGGACCCTCATGACGCTGCAGGCTACTATCACCTGGCCCTGGCTGCAGCCATGGATCTGGGCAACAAGCGGTCCCAGCTGCAGCTGTGCACCCGCCTGGCCACCATCTACCACAACTTCCTGACCGACCGGGAGCTCTCGCTCTTCTTCTACCAGAAGGCCAGAGCGTTTGCTGCCGAGCTGAACGTGAGGAGGATCAACATCTCTCCGGATCAGCAGCTTAGCAGCGCCTCGCAGTACAAGACCAACAGACCATATGGAAGGAAAATCTAACATTTTGAAAAATGCAACAAACACTTTTGCAGATGGCTGGATGAACTGTTTTTCTGTATGAAAATATGGTTTTATGATAAGCCCTGCATTAAGACTGCAACACTGACTCTGATCCCAAAGGAAAACCATCTTCAAGACTTTGTGGGATAATGATGTCCATTCTAATCATCTATCTTGTGGAATCGTGCATACACAAATTCATATTTCTGAAATCAACTTTACTCAGGTTTTTCTTTGTTAATCCACAGGGAATAAATACATTTTGTAAACATAGCAGAAAGAAGTGAAAGCTGTAATGTACAAATATGGTAGGTGAATTTAAATGTTTCTAGTTCTTGACATTTTTGTGAATGAATGAAAAGAGAAATTCTGATTTTACCTGATGAGCCATAAATACAAGCCTGTCATCTGTAAACAATGATATCTAATGTGTTCTGGTACTTGTTGGGATAACTCTTTGCTGAAAATGTTCTTACAGGTCTGTACTTCTGCCTATGGAAATACCTGAGATGATGACAATTGACCAATACAAATGCTTCTTGAAATGCACAATGTAACGTGACTCAATCAATGGAACTACTTCCATAAGAAAATAAATTATTGCAGTGTTCTAAATGTTTACTTGGTCAAAGACTTTAAAGGTCCCCTATTATACTTTTTTTCATCAATATACTATAGGTCTCAGATATATACAAAACATGTCTCTGAAGTGTTTGGCTCGAAATACCAAACGGACCTCACCTCCTCTAGGGGGGTCCGGGGGCATGCTCGTCCGGGGAAGATTTTTTTATATATATATTGAAGTTAAAAGCATCAATCTGGTGCACTTTGAGAGCAACATTTCATTTCATTTCAATCTTTAATTTGAACAGATTAAAAAAATAACAAATGTGAAGAAACAGAATACCGTATTGTTAAAATACAGTATTTATCTACATTCATGATACAAAAAAAGTCTTCATATTAATAATAATAATAAAAAATTATATGTGTCCGAAAGGGAGTAGGAGGAAGCAAATGCTTATTAATTCCTACCCCTTACTTGATCAATGATTGTTCTTTAAATCATTATGCAAGTTATTCCTACTTACATTTATACATACATATACAAAAAAATCTCATCTTCAATCACCTCTCTTCATTCTCATAGTTTTCCCAAAAAGTGTTTCTGTGCATCCTTTTAAACTGAATTATGCTTGTGCTTTGTTTTAACTCCTGCTCCAAACTATGAAGCTGCCAATTGAGCGGCCCGACCAAGCAAGGAGACCGAGGCAGAACGTCCAAAAATATAACCCGGCGTGGGCATTTATTAAAAACAAGTTCACCGCCTCAATCTGCGGTTCTCCTTTCACCCATCCTGCAGCCACAAGGATCTCACACACACACCCAGCCCTCCCAACAGACAGGGCAACAGAGCCTAAATACCCAATCATCACAACAAGACACAGGTGAGGGAGGAGGAGACAACACAGGACACCAGGTGCACACAATCATCAGCCACAAACAACATATACTGTGCAAACACGCTAATAAAGTGCCCTATTACCCGGCCTGAAGCCGTCAGTCCAGTGATGAAGTTACCTTCGTCACACAAACCATTCCATAAAATCATCCAGTGTTGTAGTCAAGTCACTAATTCACGAGTCCAAGTCACTCTTGAGTCACCACTCTTCGAGTCCGAGTCACCAAGGGAGAGTCGTAGTCGAGTCCAAGTCCGAGTCACCTAAGGAGTGTCCGAGTCGAGTCCGAGTCATCATTACCTGTGTTCTAGTCCGAGTCCAAGTCCAAGTCACCAAGGGAGAGTCGTAGTCGAGTCCAAGTCACCCAAGGAGTGTCCGAGTCGAGTCCGAGTCATCATTACCTGTGTTTGAGTCCGAGTCAAGTCCGAGTCACCAAGGGAGAGTCGTAGTCGAGTCCGAGTCACCCAAGGAGTGTCCGAGTCGAGTCCGAGTCATCATTACCTGTGTTCGAGTCCGAGTCAAGTCCGAGTCACCAAGGGAGAGTCGTAGTCGAGTCCAAGTCACCCAAGGAGTGTCCGAGTCGAGTCCGAGCCATCATTACCTGTGTTCGAGTCCGAGTCACCAAGGGAGAGTCGTAGCCGAGTCCAAGTCTGAGTCACCCAAGGAGTGTCCGAGTCATCATTACCTGTGTTCGAGTCCGAGTCAAGCCCGAGTCACCAAGGGAAAGTCGTAGCCGAGTCCAAGTCTGAGTCACCCAAGGAGTGTCCGAGTCATCATTACCTGTGTTCGAGTCCGAGTCAAGTCCGAGTCACCAAGGGAGAGTCGTAGTCGAGTCCAAGTCTGAGTCACCCAAGGAGTGTCCGAGTCGAGTCCGAGTCATCATTACCTGTGTTCGAGTCCGAGTCCAAGTCACCCAAGTCAAGTCCAAGTCTCAAGTCTTCATGTATTAATCTTTGTGGATCTATGTGTTGAAATGTAGCTGCTCCTCTACATTGCTTTCATCCTGTCATGTTATACTAATCTGTCTATTGAACTGCTGTGAAACGAGTTTGGCTATAATTCTTGTAATAGGTGCTATACAAATATAAAGCTTATTACTAATATTAATATTATTATTATTGTAAATGACCTTTAATATGTCTAACTATATTTAAAATGAGTTACATTTATATGCCAATATTTTTCTATGGTAAAGTTTTCGTTTTGCACTTTTATTTTGATAGTAATACGATCGGGACTCTTATTTTGAAGGAACTTTTACCGGTTAAATCGGTTTGCTGATAAAGATTTATCCCCAGAAAGCAAATGATGTCATTCTGCATGTTAAGTAGCCATGTGCTTTCGTGTTATCGGCTGAATCTTTATTTATTGATTAGATCACGTTACTCTGATGATAGTGTTCAAGACAGCCTATATGTCTGAACTCGATCCTTAGAGTAATGTGTTACGGAGCCTTCTCTTCAATATTGTTCCCACATAACGAGCATTTTGCTAGGAAAGGTTTTCCTAAGTTTTTCATGAAAAAATATGTATGTGGAGTTTGGGAATTATGGCAAGTTTAAAATATTTTTGGGGGAGAATTTCAAGCATTGCTGCACTCTGTTTTGAGATCAAAGCACTCTAGACTTAACGAGCTGCTCCATCCACTCTAATGTTAAAATCTGAAAAGGCCTCTCTACCAACTCCAAACTAAATTTCAATGTTAACAAAAGAGTTTAAAAAGCTGAATATTTCAAAAAGTATGAAATATTTTGAAAAAGTTGAAGGTTTCCCATCGATTCCTAAAAAGGCTGAATAGTTTAATATTTGAATGGTTTCTATAGCTGAAAATAAGCTGAAGTTATGGAGAGCCAAAGTATTGGCTGAAATAAGGGGAAGAATAAAGATTTGAAGTAGTATAGTGGAATGCTGTAAACAGCATTCACACTAATAATAAGTGGAAAGAACTAGAAAATGCATTTCCTGCAGAAAATGCGTGCGAATGCTGTAAACTGTGAACATTTATGGCTGAATTTAGCGGAAAATGCAGAAAAATCTGAATATGTTATTAGCTGAATCTGCTTTTAGCTAAAAAAAATGCAGAAAAAGCTTAATATTTAAAAGAAAAGGTTTAAAAAATGTATAAACAACAACATGTATAGCCTTGATGTCCTGAAATAGTTGAATAATGTAATAGTTGAATGGGTTCTGCAGCTGAAAATAGGCTGAAGGAGTTAAATATCAGATGTAAGTAGTAGTGAATGAATTTGTATTAAGATGAGAAAAGAAAGTAAAAAGGCTTGGGAAAGCAGCAGAATATTTTGACTGTAAACTTTTTAACTAACTTGATGGTGAATGATCTGTCGGCATGGCAACGGCATTTGATGACACCCCATAATACTCTTAGATGTGTTGATGGCTGCATCGTTACCAAACCTGTGAAGTTTTGGGCCATGTCGAGTATTTTCACTGAAGTTATGAGAAAACCGTGTTTCATGGTGAGCATTGTGTCGCCATGACAACGGCATTTGAAGAAATCTCCAAACTGTCCCGTAGATGTCTTCACGGCTGGACTGTTAGCACACGTGAAGTTTGAGCACTTTTTGAACATCTTCATAGGAGTTATACATTACATTAGGAGGTTACATTACTCTCTCTTCTCTTGA